>NW_027672008.1:0-279062 GCF_964165515.1 Mesoplodon bidens
AATGACCCTATCTACAATGACAGCTGGATGTGGCATAAAGCTGGACACTTGGGACTGAGAGGATTGGTGTGATTGGGTGAGCAAATGCAGACCCTTTAAAGCCATAATGCATGGCCCCCATTCCATGGGTCCCAACTCTCCAGGTTGAAGCGAATATTAGTACAGCTATAACATGTTCGGGAAACCTAGAGAATGGACACACTGTGAATACAAAAGGTTTCTAAAACTCAACGAATAGTCCCTCTCCTGGTGCTCCAGTTTGACTTTCCAACTGCTTTACTATCAATCTCCCAACTTGGAGAGACAGCCCCTTTAAGCTCCTGGTTCGCACAGTTTGCCAATTTGGCAGAGGATGGAAGGGAGGAGGGAGAACCAATGAGAGAGTAGCTGTTAGGCATTTGGAAGGGCACATGTCACTCTAATTTCCCGGCAGGAAGAAGAAATAACCAAAGTCTCAGCCACCCACTGGGAACCAGTATAGATATTGAACCAAAATTTTGGACTTGCGTTCAGCTCACAAAAAACGAGTTGAAAAATGGAGCTCAGGGTCACAGCAATTCACAAACTGGCAGAGTAATAAAGGACAACTATCGCCCAAAAATCTGAGGAGGGAAGGCAACGAGATCGACTTGAAAGCGAGGCAGAATAGCAGGAAACAGATTTCAAGAGGTACGTTGGAATCGCCTTTAAAGCACAGGAAGAGGGGCACAACTTCGACAATGACGCACTTGTCCAAAAAGGGTGTATGCGTTTTCTCCTGAATATATTCAGGAGAAAACGCATACGCCCTTTTGGTCCAAGCAAGCATGCGGGCAATGCAAATATGCACTACAAAGAAGTATCACTTCCAACAGGTCAAAAGGATCATCCACAAAATGTGTAAAAACCAGAAAGGCAAGACAGGCCTTGGAGAACAGGGAGCCTTGTTATGCTGATGGGCGGGATGTAAATTTCCAACTGACTCACTGGAGGAGTGCATTGTGTTCCCAAAAACAAGTAACCAACAGAGCTACAGAGCCAATGGCACTTCCAGTCTAGGGAATATACCTTGGGAAAACTGAAAATCAATAAGACAGAGCCACCCCCAAATTTAGGGCTGCACTGCTTACAAGAACCTCAACTTGGGTACAAATTAAATATCCCAGGAAATATGAACATGGTTCAAAAAATTGTGGTACTTATGTACGATGGAATATCCCTCAGCCATGAAATCAATGTCAAAAGATCAGGAGCAGCAAAGTGATTGGATTCAGATACGATGATTCTAAGTGAAATAAGTCACACAGAAAAAGAAACTTATCATAAGATATCACTTAGGAAGATCCTGTAAACATGGCTACACATGAACTGAGTTAACAACAGAACATAGTCTCACCTTTAGAAAACACTGTTATGCCCACTTAAGGGGGAAGGAGAGGTGGGGTGAAGCATAAAACCAGAGTTTAATATAATCACAGGTACCGTTTGTGAAACCAACTGTGGAATTGAAAAGACCTACACCTTCCTCAGTGAAAGGGATTCAAAACCCCATATTTCCAGCAGAGGAATAGACCTGACTAGTAAGAATCTTAAAACCTATGTATTGATATATCTCCGTAAGAGAAACAAGTGTGTTTACACTGGCATAAAAATGGCAGCGAGAATCAGCTCAAACTCACTATAAAAAGGAATTTCAGAAACAAAACAAAAAAACAGGGACATTCTTTACAATTCCTTCAGGGTCTCTGATGAAACCTGGAATGACCATATCTACAATGACAGCTGGATGTGGCATAAGGCTGGACACTTGGGACTGAGAGGATTGGTGAGATTGGGTGAGCAAATGCAGACCCTTTAAAGCCATAATGTATGGCCCACATTCCATGGGTCCGCAACTCTCCAGGTTGAAGGGAACATTACTACAGCTATAACATGTACGCGAAACCTAGAGAATGGACACACTGTGAATACGAAAGGTTTCTAAAACTCAAAGAATAGTCCCACTCGTGGTGCTCCGGTTTGACATTCCAACTGCTTTACTATCAATCTCCCAACTTGGAGAGACAGCCCTTTTAACCTCCTGGTTCACAAAGGTGGCAAATTTGGCAGAGGATGGAAGGGAAGAGGGAGAACCAATGAGATAGTAGCTGTTAGGCATTTGGACGGGCACCTGTCACTCTAATTTCCTGGCAGGTAGCAGAATTTACCAAAGTCTCAGCCCCCCACCGGAAACCAGTATAGGTCCTGAACCATATTTTTGGACTTGCGTTCAGCTCAAAAAAAAAGAGTTGAAAAATGGAGCTCACGGACACAGCAATTCACAAACTGGCAGAGTAATACAGGACAACTATCTTCCAAAAATCTGTTGAGGGAAGGGAACGAGGCCGACTTGAAAGCGAGGCAGAATAGCAGGAAACACATTTCAAGAGGTGCGTTGGATTCGCCTGTAAAGCACAGGAAGAGGGGCACAACTTCGACAATGATGCACTTGGCCAAAAAGGGCGTATGCGTTTTCTCCTGAATATATTCAGGAGAAAACGCATACGCCCTTTTTGGCCAAGCAAGCAAGCAGGCAATGCAAATCTGAACTATAAATAAGTATCACTTCCCACCGCTCCAAAGGGACATCCACAAAATGTGTAAAAACCAGAAAGGCAAGACAGGCCCTGGAGATCAGGGAGCCTTGTTATGCTGATGGTCGGGATGCAAATTGCCAACTGCCTCACTGGACGAGTGCATTGTGTTCCCTAAAATAAGTAATCAACAGAGCTAAAGAGCCAAGGGCACTTCCAGTCTAGGGAATATACCATGGGAAAACTGAAACTCAATAAGACAGAGCCACCCCCAAATATAGGGCTGGACTGCTTACAAGAACCTCAACTTGGGTACACGTTAAATATCCCAGGAAATATATAATATGGTTCAAAAATTGTGGTACTTATGTACGATGGAATATCCCTCAGCCATGAAATCAATGTCATAAGACCAGTAGCAGCAAAGTGAGTGGATTCTGGTACGATAATGTTAAGTGAAATAAGTCACACAGAAAAAGAAACTTATCATAAGATATCACTTATGAAGATCCTGTAAACATGGCTACACATGAACTGAGTTAGGAAAGAGAACAGAGTCTCACATTTAGAAAACTCTCTTATGCCTGCTTAAGGGGGAAGGAGAGGTGGGTGATGCATAAAACCAGAGTTTGATATAAGCACAGGTACCGTTTCAAAATCAAACTATGGAATAGACAAGACCTACACCTTCCTCACTGAAAGAGACTCAAAACCCCATATTTCCCGCAGAGGAATATATCTGACTAGTAAGAATCTTAAAACCTATGTAATGATATATCTCCGTAAGGGAAACAAGTGTGTCTAGACTGGCATAAACATGGCAGCGAGAATCAGCTCAAACCCACTATAAACAGGAAATTCAAAAACAAAACAAAAAAACAGGGAAATTCTTTACAATTACTTCAGGGTCTCTGATGGAACCTGGAATGACCCTATCTACAATGACAGCTGGATGTGGCATAAGGCTGGACACTTGGGACTCACAGGATTGGTGAGATAGGTGTTGCAATTAGAGTCGCTTTAAATCAATAATGCATGGCCCCCATTCCATGGCTCCCAAGTCTCCAGGTTGAAGGGAATATTACTACAGCTATAACATGTACGGGAAACCTAGAGAATGGACACACTGTGAATACGAAAGGTTTCTAAAACTCAACGAATAGTCCCTCTCAAGGTGCTCCAGTTTGACATTCCAACTGCTTTACTATCAATCTCCCAACTAGGAGAGACAGCCCCTTTAACCTCCTGGTTCGCACAGGTTGCCAACTTGGCAGAGGATGGAAGGGAAGAGGGAGAACCAGTGAGAGAGTAGCTGTTAGCCATTTGGACGGGCACATGTCTCTATAATTTCCCAGCAGGAAGAAGAATTACCCAAAGTCTCAGCCACCCACTGGGAACCAGTATAGGTCCTCAACAAAAATTTTGGACTTCCGTTCTGCTCACTAAAAACGAGTTGAAAAATGGAGCTCAGGGGCACAGCAATTCACAAACTGACAGAGAAAAAAAGGACAACTATCGTCCAAAAATCTGTAGATGGAAGGCAACGAGGAGGACTGGAAAGCGAGGCAGAATAGCAGGAAACAGATTTCAAGATGTATGTTGGAATCCCCTGTAAAGCACAGGAAGAGGGGCACAACTTCAACAATGATGCACTTGGCCGAAAAGGGCGTATGCATTTTCTCCTGAATATATTCAGGAGAAAACGCATAGGCCCTTTTTGGCCAAGCAAGCAAGCGGGCAATGCAAATCTGCACTACAAAGAAGTATCACTTCCAACCGGTCAAAAGGGACATCAGCAATATGTGTAAATACCAGAAATGCAAGACAGGCCCTGGAGAACAGGGAGCCTTTTTATGTTGATGGGCGGGATATAAATTGCCATCTGCCTCACTGGAGGTGTGCATTGTGTTCCGTAAAACAAGTAAACATCAGAGCTACAGAGCCAAGGGCACTTCCAGTCTAGGGAATATACCTTGGGAAAACTGAAAATCAATAAGAGAGAGCCACCCTCAAATTTATGGCTGCACTGCTTACAAGAACCTCAAATTTGGTACACCTTAAATATCCCAGGAAATATAAAAATGGTTCAAAAATTGTGGGACTTACATACGATGGAATATCCCTCAGCCATGAAATCAAAGTCATAAGACCAGTAGCAGCAAAGTGAGTGGATTCAGGTATGATGATTCTAAGTGAAATAAGTCACACAGAAAAAGAAACGTATCATAAGATATCACTTATGAAGATCCTGTAAACATGGCTACACATGAACTGAGTTAGGAAACAGAACAGAGTCTCACATTTAGAAAACACTCTTATGCCTGCTTAAGGGGAAAGTAGAGGTGGGGTGATGCATAAAACCAGAGTTTGATATAAGCACAGTTACCGTTCCAATAACCAACTATGGAATAGACAAGACCTACACCTTACTCAGTGAAAGGGACTCAAAACCCCATATTTCCCACAGAGGAATATATCTGACTAGTAAGAATCTTAAAACCTATGTATTGATATATCTCCATAAGGGAATCAAGTGTGTCTAGACTGGCATAAACATGGCAGCGAGAATCAGCTCAAACCCACTATAAACAGGAATTTCAAAAACAAAACAAAAAAACATGGAAATTCTTTACAATTCCTTTAGGGTCTCTGATGGAACCTGGAATGACCCTATCTACAATGACAGCTGGATGTGGCATAAGGCTGAACACTTGGGACTGAGAGGATTGGTGAGATTGGGTGAGCAAATGCAGTCGCTTTAAAGCAATAATGCATGGCCCCCATTTCATGTCTTCCAACTCTCCAGGTTGAAGGGAATATTACTACAGCTATAACATGTACAGGAAATCTAGAGAATGGACACACTGTGAATACGAAAGGTTTCTAAAAATCAACGAATAGTCCCTCTCGTGGTGCTCAAGTTTGACATTCCAACTGCTTTACTATCAATCTCCCAACTTGGAGAGACAGCCCCTTTAACCTCCTGGTTCGCACTTGTTGCCAATTTGGCAGAGGATGGAAGGGAAGAGGGAGAACCAAAGAGAGAGTAGCTGTTAGGCATTTGGACGGGCACATGTCTCTCTAATTTCCCGGCAGGAAGAAGAATTAACCAAAGTCTCAGCCACCCACCGGGGATCAGTAGAGGTCCTTAACCAAAATTTTGGACTTGCGTTCAGCTCACAAATAACGAGTTGAAAAATGGAGCTCAAGGGCACAGCAATTCACAAACAGACAGAGTAATAAAGGAAAACTATCGTCCAAAAATCTGTTGAGGGAATGCATCGAGTTGGACTTGAAAGTAGAGGCAGAAGAGCAGGACACAGATTTCAAGAGATACGCAGGAGTTGCCTGTAAAGCACAGGAAGAGGGGCACAACTTCGACAATGATGCACTTGGCCAAAAAGGGCGTATGCATTTTCTCCTGAATATATTCAGCACAGAAAGCATACGCACTTTTGGCCAAGCAAGGAAGCGGGCAATGTAAATCTGCACTACAAAGAAATATCTCTTCCCACCCGTCAAGAGGGACATGAACAAAATGTGTAATAACCAGAAAGGCAAGATTGGCCCTGGAGAACAGGGAGCCTTGTTATGCAGATGGGCGGGATGTAAATTGCCAACGGCATCACTGGAATAGTGCATTGCATTCCCTAAAACCTGTAAACAAAAGAGCTACAGAGCCAAGGGAACTTCCTGTCTAGGGAATATACCTTGAGAAAACTGAAAATCAATAAGACAGAGCCACCCCCAAATGTAGGGCTGCACTGCTTACAAGAACCTAAACTTGGGTACACCTTAAATATCACAGGAACGTTAAAAAAGGTTCAAATATTGTGGTAATTATGTACGATGGAATATCCTTCAGCCGTGAAATCAATGTCCTAAGACCAGTAGCAGCAAAATGAGTGGGTTCAGGTACGATGAATCTAAGTGAAATAAGTCACACAGAAAAAAAAAAAAAAAAACTTATCATAAGATATCACTTATGAAGATGCTGTAAACATGGCTACACATGGACAGAGTTAGGAAAGAGAACAGAGTCTCACATTTAGAAAACATTCTTATTTTGCTTAAGTGGGAAGGAGAGGTGGGGTGATGAATAAAACCAGAGTTTGATATAAGCACAGGTACCGTTGCAAAAACCAACTATGGAATAGACAAGACCTACACCTTCCTCAGTTAAAGGGACTCAAAAACCCATATTTCCCGCAGGGGAATATATCTGACTAGTAACCATCTTAAAACCTATGTATTGATATGTCTGCGTAAGGCAATCAAGTGTGTCTAGACTGGCATAAGCATGACAGCGAGAATCCGCTCAAACCAACTATAAACAGGAATTTCAAAAACAAAACCAAAAACAGGGAAATTCTTTACAATTCCTTCAGGGTCTCTGATGGAACCAGGAATGACCCTATCTACAATGACAGCTGGATGTGGCATAAGGCTGGACACTTGTGACTAAGAGGATTGGTTAGATTGGGTGAGCAACTGCAGTCGGTTTAAAGCAATAATGCATGGCCGCCATTCCATGGGTCCCAACACTCCAGGTTGAAGGGAATATTACTACATCTATACCATGTACGGGAAACCTAGAGAATGGACACAGTGTGCATATGAAAGGTTTCTAAAACTCAACGAATAGTCCCTCTCGTGGTGTTCCAGTTTGACCTTCCATCTGCTTTACTATCAATCTCCCAACTTGGAGAGCCAGCCCTTTATCCTACTGGTTCGCACAGGTTGCCAATTTGGCAGAGGATGGAAGGGACGAGGGAGAACCAATGAGAGAGTAGCTGTTAGGCATTTGGACGGGCACATGTCTCTCTAATTTCCCGGCAGGAAGAAGAATTAACCAAAGTCTAGGCCTGCCACCGGGAAACAGTATAGGTCCTGAACCAAATTTTTGGACTTGCGTTCAGCTCACAAAAAACGAGTTGAAAAATGGAGCTCAGGGGCACAGCAATTCACAAACTGGCAGAGTAATACAGGACAACTATCGTCCAAAAATCTGTTGAGGGAAGGCAACGAGGCCGAATTGAAAGAGAGGCAGAATAGCAAGAAACACATTTCAAGAGGTGCGTTGGATTGGCCTGTAAAGCACATGAAGAGGGGCACAACTTCGCCAATGATGCACTTGGCCAAAAAGGGCGTAGGCGTTTTCTCCTGAATATATTCAGGAGAAAACGCCTACGCCCTTTTTGGCCCAGCAAGCAAGTGGGCAATGCAAATCTGAACTATAAAGAAGTTTAACTTCCCACTGGTCAAAAGGGACATCCACAAAATGTGTAAAAACCAGAAATGCAAGACAGGACCTGGAGAACAGGGAGCATTGTTATGCTGATGGGCTTGATTTAAATTGCCAACTGCCTCACTGGAGGAGTGCATTGTGTTCCCTAAAACGAGTAAACATCAGATCTACAGAGCCAAGGTCACTTCCTGTCTAAGGAATATACCTTGGGAAAACTGAAAATCAATAAGACAGAGCCACCCCCAAATTTAGGGCTGCAATGCTTACAAGAACCTCAACTTGGATACACCTTAAATATCCCAGGAAATATAAAAATGGTTCAATAATTGTGGTACTTACGTACTATGGAATATCCCTCAGCCATGAAATCAATGTCATAAGACCAGTAGCAGGAAAATGGGTGGATTCAGGTATGATGATTCTAAGTGAAATAAGTCACACAGAAAAAGAAACTTATCATAAGATATCACTTATGAAGATCCTGTAAACATGGCTACACATGAACTGAGTTAGGAAAGAGAACAGAGTCTCACATTTAGAAAACACTCTTATGCCTGCTTAAGGGGGAAGGAGAGGTGCTGTGTTGCATAAAACCAGAGTTTGATATAAGCACATGTACCGCTCCAAAAACCAACTATGGAATAGACAAGACCTACACGTTCCTCAGTGAAAGGGACTCAAAACCCCATATTTCCCGCAGAGGAATATATCTGACTAGTAAGGGTCTTAAAACATATGTACTGATATGTCTGGGTAAGGGACTTAAGTGTGTCTAGACTGGGATAACCATGGCAGCAAGAATCAGCCCAAACCCAGTCTAAAAAGGAATTTCAAAAACAAAACAAGAAACAGGGAAATTATTTACAATTCCTTTAGGGTCTCTGAAGAAACCTGGAATGACCATATCTAAAATGACAGTTGGATATGGCATAAGGTTGGACACTTGGGACTGAGAGGATTGGTGAGATTGGGTGAGCAAATGCAGACCCTTTAAAGCAATAATGCATGCCACCCATTCCAAGGGTCCCAACTCTCCAGGTTAGAGGGAATACTACTACAGCTATAACATGTACAGGAAACCTACAGAATGGACACACTGTGAATACGAATGGTTTCTAAACTGAATGATTAGTCCCTCTCCTGGTGCTGTGGTTTGACTTTGCAACTGCTTTACTATCAATCTCCCAACATGGAGACAGAGGCCCTTTAACCTTCTGGTTCCCACAGGTGGCCAATTTGGCAGAGGATGGAAGAGAAGAGGGAGAACCAATGAGAGAGTAGCTGTTAGGCATTTGAATGGGCACATATCACTCTAATTTCCCGGAAGGAAGAATAATTAACCAAAATCTCAGCCACCCACCGGGAACCAGTATAGGTCCTGAATAAAAATTTTGGACTTGCGTTCAGCTCACAAAAAACGCGTTAAAACTTGGAGCTCAGGGGCAAGGAAATTCACAATCTGGCACAGTATTAAAGGACAAATATAATCCAAAACTCTGTTAAGTTAAGGCAACGAGGCGGGCTTGAAAGCGAGGCAGAATAGCAGGAAATAGATTTCCAGAGGTACACAGGAGTTGCCTGTAAAGCACATGAAGAGTAGCACAACTTCGACAATGATGCAATTGGCCAAAAAGGGCGTATGCATTTTCTCCTGAATATATTCAGGAGAAAATGCATACGCCCTTTTTGGCCAAGCAAGCAAGCAGGCAATGCAAATCTGCACTACAAAGAAGTATCTCTTCTCACTAGTCAAAAGGGACATCCACAAAATGTGTAAAATCCAGAAAGGCAAGACAGGCCCTGGAGAAGAGGGAGCCTTGTTATGCTGATGGGCGGGATGGAAATTGCCAACTGCCTCACTGGAGGAGTGCACTGTGTTCCCTAAAAGAAGTAAACAACAGAGCTTCAGAGCCAAGGGCACTTCCAGGCTAGGGAATATACATTGGGAAAATGGAAAATCAATAACAAAGAGCCACCAACAAATTTATTGCTGCCCTGCTTACAACAACCTCAACTTGATTACACCTTAAATATCCCAGGAACTATAAAAATGGTTCAAAAATTTGTGGTACTTACATAGGATGGAATATCCCTCAGCCATGAACTGAATGTCATAAGACCAGTAGCAGCAAAATGAGTGGATCCAGGTACGATGATTCTAAGTGAAATAAGTCACACAGTAAAAGAAACTTATCATAAGATATCACTTATGAAGATTCTGTAAACATGGCAACATTTTAAATGAGTTAGGGAAGAGAACAGTGTCTCACATTTAGAAAACACTCTTATGCCTGCTTAAGGGGGAAACAGAGGTGGGGTGAGGCATAAAACCAGAGTTTGATATAAGCACATGTACCATTCCAAAAACCAACTATGGAATAGACAAGACCTACACCTTCCTCAGTGAAACGGACGCAAAACCCCATATTTCCTGCAGAGGAATATATCTGACTAGTAAGAATCTTAAAACCTATGTATTGATATGTCTCCGTAAGGGAATCAAGTGTGTCTAGACTGGCATAAACATGGCAGCGAGAATCAGCTTAAACCCACTATAAAAAGAAATGTCAAAAACAAAACAGAAAAACAGGGAAATCCTTTACAATTCCTTCAGGGTCTCTGATGAAACCAGGAATGACCCTGTCTACAATGACAGCTGGATGTGGCATAAGGCTGGACACTTGGGACTGAGAGGATAGGTGAGGTTGGGTGAGCAAATGCAGACACTTTAAAGCCATAACACATGGCACCCATTCCATGGGTCCCAACTCTCCTGGTTGAAGGGAATATTACTACAGCTATAACATGTACGGGAAACCAAGAGAATGGACACACTGTGAATACGACAGTTTTCTTAAACTCAACGTATAGTCCCTCTCCTGGTGCTCCATTTTGTCTTTCCAACTGCTCTACTATCAATCTCCCAACTTGCAGAGACAGCGCCTTTCAACCTCCTGGTTCGCACAGGTTGCCAATTTGGCAGAGGATGGAAGGGAAGAGGGAGAACCAATGAGAGAGTAGCTGTTAGGCATTTGGACGGGCACATGTCACTCTAATTTTCCGGCAGGAAGAAAAATTAACCAAAGTCTGAGCCACCCACCGGGAACCAGTTTAGGTCCTGAACCAAAATTTTGGACTTGCGTTCAGCTCACAGAAAAACGAGTTGAAAAATGGAGCTCAGGGGCACAGCCATTCACAAACCGGCAGAGTAATAAAGGACAACTATCGTCAAAAATCTGTTGAGAGAAGGCAGCGAGGCGGACTCTAATGCGAGGCAGAATAGCAGGAAAGAGATTTCTAGAGGTACCTTGGAATCGTATTTAAAGCACAGGAAGAGGGGAAGAACTTCGACAATGATGCAAGTGGCCAAAAAGGGCATATGTGTTTTCGCCTGAATACATTCAGGAGAAAACGCATACGTCCTTTTTGGCCAAGCAAGCATGCGGGCAACACAAATCTACACAACAAAGATGTATGACTTCCCACCGGTCAAAAGGGACATCCACAAAATGTGTAAAAATCAGAAAGGCAAGACAGGCCCTGGAGAACAGGAAGCCTTGTTATGCTGATGGGCGGGATGTAAATTGCCAACCGCCTCACTGGAGGCGTGCATTGTGTTCCCTAAAACAAGTAAACAACAGAGCTACAGAGCCAAAGACACTTCCAGTCTAGGGAATATACTTTGGGAAAACTGAAAATCAACAAGACAGAGCCACCACCAAAGTCAGGGCTACACTGCTTACAAGAACCTCAACTTGCGTACAGGTTAAATATCCCAGGAAATATAAAAATTGTTCAAAAAATAGTGGTACTTACGTACGATGGAATATCCCTCAGCCATGAAATGAATGTCATAAGACCTGTAGCATCAAAATGAGTGGATTCAGGTACGATGATTCTAAGTGAAATAAGTCACACAGAAAAAGAAACTTATCATAAGATATCACTTATGAAGATCCTGTAAACATGGCTACCCTTGAACTGAGTTAGGAAAGAGAACAGAGTCTCACATTTAGAAAACACTCTTATCCCTGCTTAAGGGGGAAGGAGAAGTGGGGTGATGCATAAAACCAGAGTTTGATATAAGCACAGGTACCATTCCAAAAACCAACTATGGAATAGACAAGACCTACACCTTCCTCAGGGAAAGGGACTCAAAACCCCATATTTCACACAGAGGAATATATTGGAGTAGTAAGAATCTTAAATCCTATGTATAGATATGTCTGTGTAAGGGAATCAAGTGTGTCTAGACTGGCAAAAACATGGCAGCAAGGATCAGCTCAAATCCACTATAAAAAGGAATTTCAAAAACAAAACAAAAAACAGAGAAATTATTTACAATTCCTTCAGGGTCTCTGATGAAACCTGGAATGACCCTATCTACAATGACAGCTGGATGTGGCATAAGGCTGGACACTTGGGACTGATAGGATTGGTGAGATTGGGTCAGCAAATGCAGACTCTTTAAAGCAATAATGCATGGCACCCTTTCCATGGGTCCCAACTCTCCAGGTTGAAGGGAATATTAGTACAGCTTTAAAATGTATGGGAAACATAAAGGATGGACACACTGTGAATACGAAAGGTTTCTAAAACTCAACGAATAGTCCCTTTCTTGGTGCTCCAGTTTGACATTCCAACTGCCTTACTATCAATCTCCCAACTTCGAGAGAGAGCCCCTTTACCCTCCTTGTTCGCACAGGTTGCCAATTTGGCAGAGGATGAAAGGGAATAGGGAGATCCAATTAGAGAGTAGCTGTTAGGCATTTGGGCGGGCACACGCCACTCTAATTTCCCGGCATGAAGAAGAATTAACCAAAGTCTCAGCCACCCACCGAGAACCAGTATAGTTTCTGAACCAAAATTTTGGACTTGCGTGGAGCTCACAAAAAACGAGTTGAAAAATGGAGCTCAGGGGCACAGCAATTCAAAAATTGTCAGAGTAATAAAGGACAACTATTGTACAAAAATCTGTTGAGGGAAGGCAACGAGGCGGACTTTAAAGCGATTCAGAATAGCAGGAAACAGATTTCAAGAGGTAATTTGGAATCACCTGTAAAGCCCTGGAAGTGGGGCACAACATCGACAATGGTGCCCTTGGCCAAAAAGAGCATATGCGTTTTTTCCTAAATATATTCAGGTTAAAATCCATACGCCCTTTTTGACCAACCAAGCAAGAGGGCAATGCCAATCTGCACTAAAAAGAAGTATCACTTCCCACAGGTCAAAAGGGAGATCCACAAAATGTGTAAAAACCAGAAAGGCAAGAGAGGCCCTGGAGAACAGGGAGCCCTGTTATGCTGATGGGCGGGATATAAATTGCCAACTGCCTCTCTGGAGGAGTGCATTGTGTTCCCTAAAACAAGTAAACAACAGGGCTACAGAGGAAAGGGCGCTTCCAGTCTAAGAAATATACATTGGGAAAACTGAAAATCAATTAGACAGAGCCACGCCCAAATTTAGGCCTGCACTGCTTACAAGAACCTCAACTTGGGTACACCTTAAATATCCCAGGAAAAATAAAAATGGTTCAAAAATTTGTGATACTTACTTACGATGGCATATCCCTCAGGCATGAAATCAATGCCATAAGACCAGTAGCAACAAAGTGAGTGGATTCAGGTACGATGATTCTAAGTGAAATAAGTCACACAGAAAAAGAAACTTATCATAAGATATCACTTATGAAGATCCTGTAAACATGGCTACACTTTAACTCAGATAGGAAAGAGAACAGCGTCTCACATTTAGAAAACACACTTATGCCTGCTTAAGTGGGAAGGAGAGGTGGGGTGATGCATAAAACCAGCGTTTGATATAAGCACAAGTACCGTTCCAAAAACCAACTATGGAATAGACAAGACCTACACCTTCCTCAGTGAAAGGGACTCAAAACCCCATATTTCCTGCAGAGGAATAAATCTGACTAGTAAGAATCTTAAAACCTATGTATTGATATGTCTGAATAAAGGAATCAAGTGTGTCTAGACTGGCATAAACATGGCAGTGAGAATCAGCTCAAACCCACTATAAAAAGGAATTTCAAAAACAAAACCAAAAAACAGGGAAATTCTTTACAATTCCTTCAGGGTCTCTGATGAAACCTGGAATGACCCTATCTACAATGACAGCTGGATGTGGCATAAGGCTGGACACTTGGGAATGAGAGGATTGGTGAGATTGGGTGAGCAAATGCAGACTCTTTAAAACAATAATGCATGGCACCCATTCCATTGGTCCCTACTCTCCAGGTTGAAGGGAATATTACTACAGCTATAACATGTATGGGAAACTTAAAGGATGGACACACTCTGAATATGAAAGGTTTCCAAAATTCAACGAATTGTCCCTCTCCTGGTGCTCCGGTTTCACATTCCAACTGCCTTACTATCAATCTCCCAACTTGGAGAGAGAGACCCTTTACCCTCCTGGTTCGCACAGGTTGCCAATTTGGCAGAGGATGAAAGGGAAGACGGAGAATCAATGAGAGAGTAGCGGTTAGGCATTTGGACGGGCACATGTCACTCTAATTTCCTGGCAGGAAGAAGAATTATCCAAAGTCTAAGCCACCCCCCGGGAACCAGTATAGGTCCTGAACCAAAATTTTGGACTTGCGTTCTGCTCACAAAAAACGAGTTGAAAAATGGAGCTCAGGGTCACAGCAATTCACATACTTGCAGTGTAATAAAGGACAACTACCTTCCAAAAATCTGTTGAGGGAAGGCAACGAGGAGGACTTGAAAGCGAGGCAGAATAGCAGGAAACTGATTTCAAGAGGTACGTTGGAATCTCCTGTAAAGCACAGGAAGAGGGGCACAACTTCGACAATGATGAGCTTGGCCAAAAAGTGTGTATGCATTTTCTCCTGAATATATTCAGGAGAAAATGCATATGCTCTTTTTGGCCAAGTAAGTAAGTGGGCAAAGCAAATCTGCACTACACATAAGTATCACTTCCCCCCAGTTAAAAGGGACATCCACAAAATGTGTAAAAACCAGAAAGGCAAGACAGGCCCTGGAGAACAGGGTGCATTGTTATGCTGATTGGCGGAATGTAAATTGCAAACTGCCTCACTGGAGGATTGCACTGTATTCCCTAAAACAAGTAAACAAGAGAGATACAGAGCCAAGCGCACTTCCAATCTAGGGAATATACTTTGGGAAAACTGAAAATCAATAAGACAGAGCCACCTCCAAATTTAGAGCTGCACTGCTTACAAGAACCTCAACTTGGGTACATCTTAAATATCCCAGGAAATATAAAAATGGTTCAAAAAACTGTGGTACTTACGTATGATGGAATATCCCTCAGCCATGAAATCAATGTCATAAGACAAGTAGCAGCAAAATGTGTGGATTCAGGTACGATGATTCTAAGTGAAATAAGTCACACAGAAAAAGAAACTTATCGTAAGATATCACATATGAAGATCCTGTAAACATGGCTACACTTGAACTGAGTTAGGAAAGAGAACAGAGTCTCACATTTAGAAAACCCTCTTATGCCTGCTTAAGGGGGAAGGAGAGATGGGGTGATGCATAAAACCAGAATTTGATATACGCAGAGGTACCGTTCCAAAAACCAACTATGGAATAGAAAAGACCTACACCTTCCTCATTGAAAAGGACTCAAAACCCCATATTTCCCACAGAGGAATATATCTGACTAGTAAGGATCTTAAAACTTATGTACTGATATGTCTGCATAAGGGATTAAAGTGTGTCTAGACGGGCATAAACATGGCAGTGAGAATCAGTTCAATCCCACTATAAAAAGGAATTTCAAAAGCAAAACAAAAAAACAGGGAAATTCTTTACAATTCCTTCAGGGTCTCTGATGAAACGTGGAATGACCCTATCTACAATGACAGCTGGATGTGGCATAAGACTGGACACTTGTGACTGAGAGGATTGGTGACATTCGGTGAGCAAATGCAGACCCTTTAAAGCAATAATGCATGGCACCCATTCCATGGGTCCAAACTCTCCAGGTTGAAGGGAATATAACTACAGCTATAACATGTATGGGAAACCTAGAGGATGGACACACTGTGAATACGAAAGGTTTCTAAAACTCAAAGAATAGTCCCTCTCCAGGTGCTCCGCTTTGACTTTCCAACTGCTTTACTATCAATCTCCCAACTTCGAGAGACAGCCCCTTTAACCTCCTGGTTAGCACATGTTGCCAATTTGGCAGAGGATGGAAGGGAAGAGGGAGGACCAATGAGAGAGTAGCTGTTAGGCAGTTGGACGGGCACATGTCACTCTAGTTTCCCGGCAGGAAGAAGAATTAACCAATGTCTCAGCCACCCACCGGGAACCAGTATAGGTCCCGAACCAAAACTCTGGACTTGAGTTCAGCTCACAAAAACCGAGTTGACACATGGAGCTCAGGGGCACAGTAATTCACAAACTAGCAGAGAAATAAAGGACAACTATCGTCCAAAAATCTGTTGAGGGAAGGCAATGAGGCGGAGTTGTAAGCGAGGCAGAATAGCAGGGAACAGATTTCATGAGGTACGTAGTTGTCGCATGTAAAGCACAGGAAGAGGGGCATAACTTCGACAATGATGCACTTGGCCAAAAAGAGCGTATGCATTTTCTCCTGAATATATTCGGGAGAAAATGCATACACAATTTTGGCCAAGTAAGCAAGTGGGCAATGCAAATCTGCACTACAAAGAAGTATCACTTCCCACTGGTCAAAGAGACATCCACAAAATGTGTAAAAACCAGAAAGGCAAGACAGGCCCTGGAGAACAGGGAGCATTGTTATGCTCATGGGCGGGATATAAATTGCCAACTGCCTCACAGGATGAGTGCACTGTATTCCCTAAAACCAGTAAACAACAGAGCAACAGAGACAAGGGCACTTCCAGTCTAGGGAATATACCTTGGGAAATCTGAAATTCAAAAAGACAGAGCCACCCCAAAATTTAGGGCTGCAATGCTTACAAGAAACACAACTTGGGTACACCTTAAATATCCCAGGAAATATAAAAATGGTTCCAAAAATTGTGGTACTTACGTACGAAGGAATATCCCTCAGCAATGAAATCAATGTCATAAGACCAGTAGCAGCAAAATGAGTGGATTCAGGTACGATGATTCTAAGTGAAATAAGACACGCAGAAAAAGAAACTTATCCTAAGATATCACTTATGAATATCCTGTAAACATGGCTACACTTGAACTGAGTGAGGAAAGAGAAAAGAGCCTCACATTTAGAAAACACTCTTATGCCTGCTGCAGGGGAAGGAGAGGTCGGGTGTTGCATAAAACCAGAGTTTGATATAAGCACAGGTACAGTTGCAAAAACCAACTATAAAATAGACAAGACGTACACCTTCCTTAGTGAATGGGACTGAAAAACCATTTTTCCTGCAGAGGAATATATCTTTCTTGCAAGGATCTTAAAACTTATGTACTGATATGTCTGGGTAGGGGAATCAGGTGTGTCTAGAGTGGCATAAACATGGCAGAGAGAATCAGCTCATATTCACTATAAAAAGGAATTTCAAAAACAAAACAAGAAACAGGAAATTCTTTACAATTCCTTCATGGTCTCTGAAGAAACCTGGAATTACGCTATCTACAATGACAGCTGGATGTGGCGTAAGGCTGGACACTTGGGACTGAGAGGAGTGGTGAGACTGGGTGAGCAAATGCAGACCCTTTAAAGCAATAATGCATGGCCCCCTTTCCATGGGTCCCAACTCTCCAGGTTGAAGGGAATATTACTACAGCTATAACATGTATGGGAAACCTAGAGAATGGACACACTGTGAATACGAAAGTTTTCTAAAACTCAACGAATAGTCCCTCTCCTGGTGCTCCGATTTGACTTTCCAACTGCTTTACTATCAATCTCCCTACTTGGAGAGACGGCCCCTTTATCCTCCTGGTTTGCTCAGGTTGCCAATTTGGCAGAGGATGGAAGGGAACACGGAGAACCAAAGAGAGAGTAGCTGTTAGGCATTTGGACGGGCACATGTCACTCTAATTTCCCGGCCGGAAGAAGAATTAACCAAAGTCCCAGCCACCCACCGGGAACCAGTATAGGTCCTGAACCAAAATTTTGGACTTGCGTTCAGCTCACAAAAAAAGTGTTGAAACATTGGGCTCAGGGGCACAGCAATTCACAAACTGGAACAGTAATAAAAGACAACTATCGTCCAAAAATCTGTTGAGGGAAGGCAACAAGGCCGACTTTAATGTGAGACAGAATAGCTGGAAACAGATATCAAGAGGTACGTTGGAATCACCTGTAAAGCACAGGAAGAGGGGCACAACTTCGACAAAGATGCACTTGGCCATAAAGGGCATATGCGTTTTTGCCTGAATATATTCAGGGGAAAACGCATACACCCTTTTTGGCCAAGCAAGCAAGCGGGCAATGCAAATCAGCACTACAAAGAAGTATCACTTCCCACCGGTAAAAAGGGACATCCACAAAGTATGTAAAAACCAGAAAGGCAAGATAGGCCCTGGAGAACTGGGATCGTTGTTATGCTGATGGACGGGATATACATTGCCAACTGCCTCACAGGAGGAGTGCACTGTGTTCCCTAAAACAACTAAAAAACAGAGCTACAGAGCCAAGGGCACTTCCAGTCTAGGGAATATACCTTGGGAAAACTGAAAATCAAAAAGACAGAGCCACCCCCAAATTTAGGGCTGCACTGCTTACAAGAACCTCAAATTGGGTACACCTTAAATATCCCAGGAAATATAAAAATGGTTTAAAAAATTGTGATACTTACGTATGATGGAATATCCCTCAGCCATGAAATCCATGTCATAAGATCAGTAGCAGCAAAATGAGTGGATTCACGTACGATGATTCTAAGTGAAATAAGTCACACAGAAAAAGAAACGTACCATAAGGTATCACTTAGGAAGATCCTGTAAACATGGCTACATTTAAAAGGAGTTAGGAAAGAGAACAGAGTCTCACATTTAGAAAACACTCTTATGCCTGCTTAAGGGGGAAGGAGAGGTGCGGTGATGCATAAAACCAGCGTTTGATATAAGCACATGTAGCCTTCCAAAAACCAACTATGGAATAGACAAGACCTACACTTTCCTCAGTGGAAGGGGCTCAAAACCCCATATTTCCCGCAGAGGATTATATCTGACTAGTAATAATCTTAAAACTATGTATTGATATGTCTCCCTAAGGGAATCAAGTGTGCCCAGACTGGCATAAACATGGCAGCAAGAATCAGCTTAAACCACTATAAAAAAGGAATTTCAAAAACAAAACAAAAAATAGGGAAATTCTTTACAATTCATTCAGGGTCTCTGATGAAACCTGGAATGACCCTATCTAAAATGACACCGGGATGTGTCATAATGCTGGACACATGAGACTGAGAGGATTGGTGAGAATGGGTGAGCAAATGCACACTCTTTAAAGAAATAACGCATGGCATCCATTCCATGGGTCCCAACTCTCCAGGTTGAAGTGAATATTACTACAGCTATAATATGTACGGGAAACTTAGAGAATGGACACACTGTGAATACGAAAGTTTTCTAAAACTCAACGAATAGTCCCTCTCCTGGTGCTCCGGTTTGCCTTTCCAACTGGTTTACTATCAATCTCCCATCCTGGAGAGACAGCACCTTTAAACTCCTGTTTCGCACAGGTTTCCAATATGGCAGAGGATGAAACGGACGAGGGAGAACCAATGAGAGAGTAGCTGTTAGGCATTTGAAAGGGCACATGTCACTCTAATATCCCCGCAGGAAGAAGAATTAACGACAGTCTCAGCCACCCACAGGGAACCAGTATAGGTCCTGAACCAAAATTTTGGACTTGCGGTTAGCTCCCAAAAACGAGTTGATAAATGGAGCTCAGGGGCACAGCAATACACACACTGGCAGATTAATAAAGGACAACTACCGTCCAAAAATCTGTTGAGAGAAGGTAGCGAGGCAGACTTGAAAGCGAGGCAGAATAGCAGGAAACAGATTTAAAGAGGTACGTTGGAATAGTCTTTAAAGCACAGAAAGCGGGGCACAACTTCGACAATGATGTGCTTGGCCAAAAAGGGTGGAAGGGTTTTATACTGAATATATTCAGGAGAAAACGCATATACCCTTTTTGGCCAAGCAAGCAAGCCTGCAATGCAAATCTGCACTACAAAGAAGTATCACTTCCCACCGGTCAAAAGGGACATCCACAAAATGTGTAAAAACCAGAAAGGCAAGACAGGCCCTGGAGTACACGAGCCTTTTTATGCTGATGGGAGGGATGTAAATTGCCAACTGCCTCAATGGACGAGTGCATTGTGTTCCCTAAAATAAGTAATCAACAGGGCTAAAGAGCCAAGGGCACTTCCAGTCTAGGGAACATACCTTGGGAAAACTGAATATCAATAAGACAGAGCCACCCCAAAATTTAGGGCTACACTGCTTACAAGAACTTCAACTTCGGTACACCTGAATTATCCCAGGAAATATAAAAATGGTTCAAAAAATTGTGGTACTTATGTACGATGGAATATCCCTCAGCCATGAAATCAATGTCATAAGACGAGTAGCAGCAAAATGAGTGGATTCAGGTACGATAATTCTAAGTGAAATAAGTCACACAAAAAAAAGAAACTTATCATAACATAACACAAATGAAGATGATGTAAACATGGCTACACTTAAACTGATTTAGGAAAGAGAACAGAGTCTCACATTTAGAAAACACTCTTATGCCTGCTTAAGGGGGAAGGAGAGGTGGGGTGACACATAAAACCACAGTTTGATATAAGCACAGGTACCGTTCCGACAACCAACTATGAAATAGACAAGACCTACCCCTTCCTCAGTGGAAGGGACTCAAAACCCCATATTTCCCGCAGAGGAATATATCTGACTAGTAAGGATCTTAAAACCTATGTACTGATATGTCTGCGTAAGGGAATCAAGTATGTATAGACTGGCATAAACATGGCAGTGAGAATCAGCTGAAACCCACTACAAAAAGGAATTTCTAAAACAAAACAAAAAAGCAGGGAAATTATTTAAAATTCCTTCAGTGTCTCTGATAAAACCTGGAATGACCCTGTCTGCAATGACAGTTGGATGTGGCATAAGGCTGGACACTTGGGACTGAGAGGATTGGTGAGATTGTGTGAGCAAATGCAGACGCTTTAAAGCAATAATGCATGGCACCCATTCCATGGGTCCCAACTCTCCATGTTGAAGGGAATATTACTACATCTATAACATGTACGCGAAACCTAGAGAATGGACAAACTGTGAATACGAAAGGTTTCTAAAACTCAGCGAATACTCCCTGCCCTGGTTGCTCCGGTTTAACTTTCCAACTGCTCTACTATCAATCTCCCAACTTGGAGAGACAGCCCCTTTAACATCCTGGTTCGCACAAGTTGCCAATTTGGCAAAGGATGAAAGGGAAGCGGGAGAACCAATGAGAGAGTAGCATTTGGACGGGCACATGTCACTCTAATTTCCCGGCAGGAAGAAGAATTAACCACAGTCTCAGCCACCCACGAGGAATCAGTATAGGTCCTGAACCAAAATTTTGGACTTGCGTTCATCTCACAAAATAACGAGTTGAAAAATGGAGCTCAGGGACTCAGCAATTCAGAGACTGGCAGAGAAATAAAGGACAACTATCGTCCAAAATTATGTTGAGGGAAGGCAACGAGGCGGACTTGAAAGCGAGGCTGAATAGCAGGAAACAGGTATCAAGAGGTACGTTGGAATAGCCTTTAAAGCACAGATAGAGGGGCACAACTTCAACATTGATGCACTTTTACAAAAAGTGTGTATGTCTTTTCTCCTGAATATATTCAAGAGAAAACGCATATGCCCATTTTGGCCAAGCAAGCAACAGGGCACTGCAAATCTGCACTACAAAGAAGTATCACTTCTCACCGTTCAAAAGGGAAATCCACAAAATGTGTAAAAAGGAGAATGGCAAGAGAGGCCTTGGATAACTGGGAGCCTTGTTATGCTGATGGGCGGGATGTATATTGCCAACTGCCTCTCTGGAGGACTGCACTGTGTTCCCTAAAAGAAGGAAACAACTGAGCTACAGAGCCAAAGGCACTTCCAGTCTAGAGAATATACCTTGGGAAAACTGAAAATTAATAAGACTGAGTCACCCCCAAATTTAGGACTGCACTGCTTACAAGAACCTCAACTTGGGTACACCTTAAATATCCCAGGAAATATAAAAATGGTTCAAAAAATTGTGTTACTTACATACGATGGAATATCCCTCAGCCATGAAATCAATGTCATAAGACCAGTAGCAGCAAAAGGAGTGTATTCATGTACGATGAACCTAAGTGAAATAAGAAACACTGAAAAAGAAACTTATCATAAGATATCACTTATGAATATCCTGTAAACATGGCTACACATGAATTGAGTTAGGAAAGAGAACAGAGACTCTCATTTAGAAAACACTCTTATGCCTGCTTAAGTGGGAAGGAGAGCTGTGGTGATGCATAAAACCAGAGTTTGATATAAGCACAGGTACCGTTCCGAAAACCAAATATGGAATAGACAAGACCTACACATTCCTCTGTGAAAGGAACTCCAAACCCCATATTTCCCGCAGAGGAATATATCTGACTAGTAAGAAACTTAAAACTTATGTATTGACATGTCACTGTAAGGGAATCAAGTGTTTCTACACTGGCATAAACATGGCAGCGAGAATCAGTTCAAACCCACTATAAAAAGGAATTTCAAAAAGAAAACAAAAAAGCAGGGAAATCCTTTACAATTCATTCAGGGTCTCTGATGAAACCTGGAATGACCCTATCTAAAATGAAACCTGGATGTGGCATAAGGCTGGATTCTTGGGACAGAGATCATTGGTGAGATAGAGTGAGCAAATTCATACCCTTTAAAGCAATAATGCATGGCACCCATTTCATGGGTCCCAACTCTCCAGGTTGAAGGGAATATTACTACAGCTAAAACATGTACGGGAAACCTAGAGAATGGACACACTGTGAATACGAAAGGTTTCTAAAACTCAACGAATACTCTGTCTCCTGGTTGCTCCAGTTTGACATTCCAACTGCTTTACTATCAATCTCCCAACTTGGAGAGACAGCCCTTTAACCTCCTGGTTCCCACTATTGCCAATTTGGCAGAGGATGAAAGGGAAGAGGGAGAACCAATGAGAGAGTAGCTGTTAGGCATTTGGACGGGCACATGTCACTCTAATTTCCAGGCAGGAAAAAGAATTAACCACAGTCTCAGCCACCCACCGTGAACCAGTAAAGGTCCTGAACCAAAAGTTTGGACTTGGGTTCATCTCACAAAAAATCGAGTTGAAAAATGGAGCTCAGGGACTCAGCAATTCACAGACTGGAAGAGTAATAACGGACAACTATCATCCAAAAATCTGTTGAGGGAAGGCAACGTGTCGGACATGTAAGCGAGTCAGAATAGCAGGAAACAGATTTCAAGAGGTATGTTGGAATCACCTTTAAAGCACAGGAAGAGGGGCCCAACTTCGACAATGATGCACTTGGCCAAAAAGGGCATATGCATTTTCTCCTGAATATACTCAGGAGAAAACGAATATGCCCTTTTTGAACAAGCAAGCAAGCTGGCAATGTAAATCTGCACTATAAAGAAGTATCACTACCCACCGTTCAAAAGGGACATGCACAAAATGTGTAAAAAGCAGAATGGCAAGACAGGCCCTGGAGAACAGGGAGATTTTTTATGGTGATGGGCAGGATGTAAATTGCCAACCACCTCTCTGGAGGAGTGAATTTTGTTCCCTAAAACATGTAAACAACAGAGCTACAGAGCCAAGGCCACATCCAGTCTAGGGAATATACATTTGGAAAACTGAAAATCAATAAGTCAGAGCCACCACAACATTTATGGCTGCACTGCTTACAAGAACCTCAACTTGGGTACACCTTAAATATCCCAGGAAATATAAAAAAGGTGAAAAAATTGTGGTACTTACATACGATGGATTATCCCTCAGCCATGAACTCAATGACATAAGACAAAGAGCAGCAAAATAATTGGATTCACGTACGATGATTCTAAGTGAAATAAGTCACACAGAAAAAGAAACTTATCATAAGATATAACTTATGAACGTCCTGTAATCATGGCTTCACATGAACTGAGTTAGGAAAGAGAAGAGAGTCTCACATTTAGAAAACACTCTTATGCCTGCTTAAGGGGGAAGGAGAGGTGGGGAGATGCATAAAACCAGAGTTTCATATAAGCACAGGTACCGTTCCGAAAACCAACTATGGAATAGACAAGACATAAACTTTCCTCAGTGAAAGGGACTCAAAACGCCATATTTCCAACACAGGAATATATCTGACTAGTAAGGATCTTAAAACCTATGTATTGATATGTCTCCATAAGGGTATGAAGTGTGTCTAGAGTGGCATAAAAATTGCAGCGAGAATCAGCTCAAACCCACTATAAAAAGGAATTTCAAAAAGAAAACAAAAAACGTGGAAATTCTTTCCAATTCCTTCAGGGTTTCTGATGAAACCTGGAATGACCCTATCTACAACGACAGCTGGATATGGCATATGGCTGGACTCTTGTGACTGAGAGGATTGGTGAGATAGGGTGAGCAAATGCATACCCTATAAAGCAATAATGCATGGCACGCATTCCATGGGACTCAACTCTCCAGGTTGAAGGGAATATTACTACAGCTATAACATGTAAGAGAAACCTAGAGAATGGACACACTATGAATATGAAAGGTTTCTAAAACTCAACGAATACTCCCTCTCCTGGTTGCTCCAGTTTGACTTTCCAACTGCTTTACTATCAATCTCCCAACTTGGAGAGACAGGCCCTTTAACTTCCTGGTTAGTACAAGTTGCCAATTTCGCAGAGGATGAAAGGGAAGAGGGAGAACCAAGAGAAAATAGCTGTTAGGCATTTAGGCGGGCACATGTCACTCTAATTTCCCAGCAGGAAGAAGAATTAACCAAAGTCTCAGCCTCCCACCGGGAACAGTATCGGTCCTGAACCAAAATTTTGGACTTGCGTTCATGTCACAAAAAACGAGTTGAAAAATGAAGCTCAGGGGCACAGCAATTCACAAACTGTCAGAGTAATAATGGAAAACTATCGTCCAAAAATCTATTGAGGGAAGGCAACGAGGCAGACCTGAAAGCGAGGCAGAATAGCAGGAAACAGAGTTCAAGAGGTAGGCTGGAATCACATTTGAAGCACAGGAAGAGGGGCCAACATCGCCAATGATGCACTTGGCAAAAAGGGCGTATGTGTTTTCTCCTGAATATATTCAGGAGAAAACACATACGCCCTTTTTGGCCAAGCAAGCAAGCAGGCAATGGAAATCTGCACTACAAAGAATTTCACTTCCCACTGTTCAAAAGGGACATCCATAAAATGTTTAAAAAGCAGAATGGGATGACAGGCCATGGAGAACAGGGAGCCTTGTTATGCTGATGGGTGGGATGTATATTGCCAACTGCCTCTCTGGAGGAGTGCATTGTGTTCCCTAAAAGAAGTAAACAACAGAGCTGCAGAGCAAAGGGCACTTGCCGTCTGGGGAATATACCTTGGGAAAACTGAAAATCAATAAGTCTGAGCCACCCCAAAATTTAGAGCTGCACTGCTTCCAAAAACCTCAACTTGGGTACACCTTAAATATCCCAGAAAATATAAAAATTGTTCAAAAAATTGTGGTACTTATGAACGATGGATTATCCCTCTGCCATGAACTCAATGTCCTAAGACCAGTAGCAGCAAAATGAGTGGATCCAGGTACGATGATTCTAAGTGAAATAAGTCACACAAAAAAAGAAACTTATCATAAGATAGCAATTATGGAGATCCTGTAAACATGGCTACACATGAACTGAGTTAGGAAAGAGAACAGAGACTCACATTTAGAAAACACTCTTATACCTGCTTAAGGGGGAAGGAGAGGTGGGGTGACGCATAAAAACAGAGTTTAATATAAGGACAGGTACCATTCCAAAAACCAACTATGGAATAGACAAGAACTACACCTTCCTCAGTGAAAGGGACTCAAAACCCCATATTTCCCTCAGAGGAATATATCTGACTAGTAAGAATCTTAAAACCTATGTATTGATATGTCCGTGTAAGGGTATCAGGTGTTTCTAGACTGGCATAAACATGGCAGTGAGAATCAGCTTAAACCCACTATAAAAAGGAATTTCAAAAACAAAACAAAAGGGCCTCCCTGGTCGCGCAGTGGTTGAGAGTCCGCCTGCCGATGCAGGGGATACGGGTTTGTGCCCCAGTCTGGGAGGATCCCATATGCCGCGGAGCAGCTGGGCCCGTCATCCATGGCTGCTGGGCCTGCGCATCCGGAGCCTGTGCTCCGCAACGGGAGAGGCCACAACAGTGAGAGGCCCGCATACCGCAAAAAAACAAAAAAACAAAAAAAAAAATGGGAAATTCTTTACAATTCCTTCAGAGTCTCTGACGAAACCTGGAATGACCCTATCTACAACGACCTCTGGATGTGGAATAAGGCTGGACTCTTGGGACTGAGAGTATTGGTGAGATAAGTTGAGCAAATACATACCCTATAAATTAATAATGCATGGCAACCATTCCATGGGTCCCAACTCTCCAGGTTGAAGGGAATATTAATACAGATATAAAATGTACGGGAAACCTAGAGAATGGACACACTGTGAATACGAAAGGTTTCTAAAACTCAACGAATACTCCCTCTCCTGGTTGCTCCGGTTTGACTTTCAAACTGCTTTACTATCCATCTCCCAACTGGATAGACAGCCCCTTTAACCTCCTGGTTCGCACAAGTTGCAAATTTGGCAGAGGATGAAATGAAAGATGGAGAACCAATGAGAGAGTAGCTGTTAGGCATTTGGACGGGCATATGTCACTCTAATTTCCCGGCGGGAAGAAGTATTAACCAAAGTCTCAGCTACACGAGGGGAACCAGTATAGGTCCTGAACCAAAATTTTGAACATGTGATCAGCTTGCAAAAGACGAGTGAAATTATGGAGCACAGGGGCACAGAAATTCACAAACTGGCAGAGTAATAAAGGACAACTATCATCCAAAAATCTGTTGAGAGAAGGCAACGAGGTGACTTTCGAAGCGAGGCAGAATATCAGGAAACAGACTTCAAGAGGTACGTTGGAATCATCTGTAAAACACAGGTAAAGGGGCCCAACTTCGACAATGGTGCAATTGGCCAAAAAGGGCGTATGCGTTTTCTCCTGAATATATTCAGGAGAAAATGCATATGCCCTTTTTGGCAAAGCAAGCAATTGGGAAATGTAAATCTGCACTACAAAGAAGTATCACTTCCTACCGGTCAAAAGGGACAGCCACAAAATGTGTGAAAACAAGAACGGCAAGACAGGCCCTGAAGAACTGGGAGCCTTGTTATGCTGATGGGCGGGATGTAAATTGCCAAAGGCCTCTCTGGAGGAGTGCACTGTTTTCCCTAAAGCAAGTGAACAACAGAGCTACAGAGCCAGGGTCCCTTCCAGTCTAGGGAATATACCTTGGAAAAACTGAAAATCAATAAGACAGAGCCACCCCGTTATATAGGGCTGCACTGCTTCCAAGAACCTCAACTTGGGTACACCTTAAATATCCGAGGAAAGACAAAAATGGTTCAAGAAATTGTGGTACTTTCATACGATGGAATATCCCTCAGCCATGAAATCAATGTCATAAGGCCAGTAGAAGCAAAATCAGTGGATTCAGGTTCGATGATCCTAAGTGAAATGAGGCACACAGAAAAATAAACTTATCATAAGGTATCACTTATGAAGGTAATGTAAACATGGCTACAAATGATCTGCGTCAGGAAAGAGAACAGAGTCTCACATTTAGAAAACACTCTTATGCCTGCTTAAGGGGGAAGGAGAGGTGGGGTGATGCATAAAACCAGAGTTTGATATTAGTACAGGAGCCTTTCCTAAAACCAAAAACGGTATAGACAAGACCTACACCTTCCTCAGTGAAAGTGACTCAACACCCCATATTCCCCACAGAGGAATATATCTTACTATTAAGAATCTTAAAACCTATGTATTGATATGTCTCCTTAAGGGAATCAAGTGTGTCTAGACTGGCATAAACATGGCAGGTAGAATGACCTCATACCCACTATAAAAAGGAATTTCACAACAAAACAAAAGTACGTGGAAATTCTTTACAGTTCCTTCCGGGTCTCTGATGAAACATAAAATGACCCTATCAACAATGACAGCTGGATGTGGCATAAGGCTGGACACTTGGGACTGTGAGGATTGGTGAGATTGGGTGAGCAAATGCAGACCCTTTAAAGCAATAATGTGTGGCACCCATTCCATGGGTCCAAACACTCCAGGTTGAAGGGAATATTACTACAGCCATAACATGTACAGAAACCCTAGAGAATGGACACACTGTGAATACAAAAGGTTTCTAAAACTCAACGAATAGTCCCTCTCCTGGTGCTCTGGTTTGACTTTCCAACTGCTTTACTACCAATCTACCAACTTGGAGAGAGAGGCCCCTTAACCTCCTGGTTCGCACAAGTTGCCAATTTGGTAGAGGATGAAAGGGAAGAGGGAGAACCAATGAGAGAGTAGCTGTTAGGCATTTGGATGGGCACAGGTCACTCTAATTGCCCGGCAGGAATAAGAATTTATCAAAATCTCAGCCATCCACCAGGAAACAGTAGAGGTCCTGAAGCAAAATTTTGGGGTTGAATTCAGCTCACAAAAAACGAGTTGAAAAACGGAGCTCAGGGGCACAGCAATTCACAAACTGGCAGAGTAGTAAAGGACAACTGTCGTCCAAAAATCTGTTGAGGGAAGGCAATGAGCCAGACTTGAAAGCGAGGCAGAATAGCAGGAAACTGATTTCAACAGGTACGTTCGAATTGCCTTTAAAGCACAGGAAGAGGGGCACAACTTCGACAATGATGCACTTGGCCAAGATGGGTGTATAAGTTTTCTCCTGAATTTATTCATGAAAACACTCATACACCCTTTTTGGCCAAGCAAGCAAGTGGGCAATGCAAATGTGCACTACAAAGTAGTAACACTTCCCACTGGTCAAAGCCATATCCGCAAAATGTGTGAAAACCAGAAAGGCAAGACAGGCCCTGGAGAACAGGGAGCCCTGTTAGGCTGATGGGCGGGATGTAAATTGCCAACTGCCTCTATGGAGGAGTGCACTGTGTTCCATAAAAGAAGTAAACAACAGAGCTACAGAGCCAAGGGCACTTGCAGTCTAGGGAAAATACCTTGGGAAATGTGAAAATCAATAAGAAAGAACCACCCCAAAATTTAGGGCTGCACTGCTTACAAGAACCTCAGCTTGGGTACACCATAAATATCCCAGGAAAGACAAAAATATTTCAAGAAATTGTGGTACTTACGTACAATGGAATATCCCTCAGCCATGAAATCAATGTCATATGGCCAGTAGCAGCTAAATTAGTGGATTCAGGTACGATGATTTTAAGTCAAGTAAGTCACACAGAAAAAGAAACTTATCATAAGATATCACTTATGAAGATCCTGTAAACATGGCTACACATGAACTGAGTTAGGAAAGAGAAGAGAGTCTCACATTTAGAAAACACTCTTTGGCCTGCCTAAGGGGGAAGGAGAGGTGGGGTGATGCATAAAACCATTGTGTGATATAAGCACAGGTACCGTTCCAAAAACCAACTATGGAACAGAGAAGACCTACACCATCCTCAGTGAAAGGGACTCAATACCCCGTATTTCCCGCAGAGGAATAAAACTGACTAGTTAGAATCTTAAAACCTATGTCTTGATATGTCTCCGTAAGGGAATCAAGTGTGTCTAGACTACAATAAACATGGCAGTGAGAATCAGCTCAAACGAACTATAAAAACTAATTTCAAAGAACAAACCAAAAAAAAACAGGGAAATTCTTTACAACTCCTTCAGTGTTTCTGATGAAAGCTGGAATGACCCTATCTACAACGACAGCTGGATGTGGCATAAGGCTGTACACTTGTGAATGAGAGGATTGGTGAGATTGGGTGAGCAAATGCAGACCCTTGAAAGCAATAATGCGTGGCACCCATTCCATGGGTCCAAACTCTCCAGGTTGAAGGGAATATTACTACACCTATAACATGTATGGGAAACCTAGAGCACGGACACACTGTGAATACGAAAGATTTCTAAAACTCAAGTAATAGTCCCTCTCCTGGTGCTCCGTTTTGACTTTCCAACTGCTTTACTCTCAATCTGCCAACTTGGAGAGACAGCGCCTTTAACTTCCTGGTTAGTACAAGTTGCCAATTTTCGCAGAGGATGAAAGGGAAGAGGGAGAACCAAGAGAGAATAGATTTGGCATTTGGGCGGGCACATGTCACTCTAATTTCCCGGAAGGAAGAAGTATTAACCAAAGTCTCAGCCACCCACCGGGAACAGTATCGGTCCTGAACCAAAATTTTGGACTTGCATTCAGCTCACAAAAAACGAGTTGAAAAATGGAGCTCAGGGGCACAGCAATTCACAAACTGTCAGAGTAATAATGGACAACTATCGTCCAAAAATCTATTGAGGGAAGGCAATGAGGCAGACCTGAAAGCGAGGCAGAATAGCAGGAAACAGATTTCAAGAGGTACGCTGGAATCACATTTGAAGCACAGGAAGAGGGGCCAACATCGACAATGATGCACTTGGCAAAAAGGGCGTATGTGTTTTCTCCTGAATATATTCAGGAGAAAACACATACGCCCTTTTTGGCCAAGCAAGCAAGCAGGCAATGGAAATCTGCACTACAAAGAAGTATCACTTTGCAGCGATCAAAAGGGACATGCACAAAATGTGTAAAAAGCAGAATGGCAAAACAGGCCCTGGAGAACAGGGAGCTTTTTTATGAGATGGGCGGGATGTAAATTACCAACTGCCTCATTGGAGGAGTGCATTGTGTGCCCTAAAACAAGTAAACAACAGAGCTACAGAGCTAAGGGTACATACTGTCTACGGAATATACCTTGGGAAACCTGAAAATCAATTAGACAGAGACACCCCAAAATTTAGGGCTGCACTGCTTCCAAGAACGTCAACTTGGGAACACCTTAAATATCCCAGGATATATAAAAATGGTTTAAAAAATAGTGGTACTTACGTACGATGGAATATCCCACAGCCATGAACTCAATGTCATAAGACCAGTAGCAGCAAAATGAGTGGATTCAGGTACGATGATTCTAAGTGAAATAAGTCACACAGAAAAAGAAACTCATCATAAGATAGCACTTATGGAGATCCTGTAAACATGGCTACACTTAAACTGAGTTAGGAAAGAGAACAGAGTCTCTCATTTAGAAAACACTCTTATGCCTGTTTAAGGGGGAAGGAGAGTTGGGGTGATGCATAAAACCAGAGTCTGATATAAGCACAGGTACCGTTCCAAAAACCAACTATGGAATAGCCAAGACCTACACCTTCCTCAGTGAAACGGACTCAAAACCCCATATTTCCCACAGAGGAATATATCTGACTAGTAAGGATCTTAAAACCTATGTATTGATATGTCTCCGTAAGGGAATCAAGTGTGTCCAGACTGGCATAAACATGGCAGCGAGAATCAGCTGTAATCCACTATAGAAAGGAATTTGAAAAACAAAACAAAAAAACAGGGAAATACTTTACAATTCCTTCAGGGTCTCTGATGAAACCTGGAATGACCCTGTCTACAACGACAGCTGGATGTGGCAAAATGCTGGACACTTGGGACTGAGAGGATTGGTGAGATTGGGTAAGCAAATGCAGACGCTTTAAAGCAATAATGCATGGCACCCATTCCATGGGTCTCAACTCTCCACGTTGAAGGGAATATTAATACAGCTATAATATGTACGGGAGACCTAGAGAATGGACACACTGTGAATAGAAAATGTTTCTAAAACTCAATGAATAGGCCCTCTCCTGGTGCTCCGGTTTGGCATTGCAACTGCTTTACTGTCAATCTGCCAAGTTGGAGAGACAGCCCCTTTAACATCCTGGTTCGCACAGGTTGCCAATTTGGCAGAGGATGAAAGGGAAGAGGGAGAACCAATGAGAGAATAGCTGTTAGGCATTTGGGCGGGCACATGTCACTCTAATTTCCCGGCAGGAAGAAGAATTAACCAAAGTCTCAGCCACCCACCGGGAACAGTATCGGTCCTGAACCAAAATTTTGGACTTGCATTCAGCTCACAAAAAACGAGTTGAAAAATGGAGCTCAGGGGCACAGCAATTCACAAACTGTCAGAGTAATAATGGAAAACTATCGTCCAAAAATCTATTGAGGGAAGGCAACGAGGCAGACCTGAAAGCGAGGCAGAATAGCAGGAAACAGATTTCAGGAGGTACGCTGGAATCACATTTGAAGCACAGGAAGAGGGGCCAACATCGCCAATGATGCACTTGGCAAAAAGGGCGTATGTGTTTTCTCCTGAATATATTCAGGAGAAAACACAAACGCCCTTTTTGGCCAAGCAAGCAAGCAGGCAATGGAAATCTGCACTACAAAGAAGTATCACTTCGCACCGGTCAAAAGGGACATGCACAAAATGTGTAAAAAGCAGAATGGCAAAACAGGCCCTGGAGAACAGGGAGATTTTTTATGAGATGGGCGGGATGTAAATTGCCAACTGTCTCATTGGAGGAGTGCATTGTGTTCCCTAAAACAAGTAAACAACAGAGCTACAGAGCTAAGGGTACATACTGTCTATGGAATATACCTCGGAAAACCTGAAAATCAATTAGACAGAGACACCCCAAAATTTAGGAATGCACTGCTTCCAAGAACGTCAACTTGGGAACACCTTAAATATCCCAGGAAATATAAAAATGGTTTAAAAAATAGTGGTACTTACGTACGATGGAATATCCCTCTGCCATGTACTCAATGTCATAAGACAAGTAGCAGCAAAATCAGTGGATTCAGCTACGATGATTCTAAGTGAAATAAGTCACACAGAAAAAGAAACTCATCATAAGAAAGCACTTATAGAGATGCTGTAAACATGGCTACACTTGAACTGAGTTAGGAAAGAGAACAGAGTCTCACATTTAGAAAACACACTTATGGTGTTTAAAGGGGAAGGAGAGGTGGGGTGATGCATAAAACCAGAGTCTGATATAAGCACAGGTACCATTCCAAAAACCAACTATGGAATAGCCAAGACCTACACCTTCCTCAGTGAAACGGACTCAAAACCCCATATTTCCCACAGAGGAATATATCTTACTAGAAAGGATCTTAAAACCTATGTATTGATATGTCTCCGTAAGGGAATCAAGTGTGTCCAGACTGGCATAAACATGGCAGCGAGAATCAGCTGAAACCCACTATAGAAAGGAATTTCAAAAACAAAACCAAAAAACAGGGAAATTCTTTACAATTCCTTCAGGGTCTCTGATGAAACCTGGAATGACCCTGTCTACAACGACAGCTGGATGTGGCAAAATGCTGGACACTTGGGACTGAGAGGATTGGTGAGATTGGGTGAGCAAATGCAGACGCTTTAATGCAATAATGCATGGCACCCATTCCATGGGTCTCAACTCTCCACGTTGAAGGGAATATTAATACAGCTATAACATGTACGGGAAACCTAGAGAATGGACACACTGTGAATAGAAAATGTTTCTAAAACTCAATGAATAGGCCCTCTCCTGGTGCTCCGGTTTGGCATTACAACTGCTTTACTGTCAATCTGCCAAATTGGAGAGACAGCCCCTTTAACATCCTGGTTCGCACAGGTTGCCAATTTGGCAGAGGATGAAAGGGAAGAGGGAGAACCAATGAGAGAATAGCTGTTAGGCATTTGGGCGGGCACATGTCACTCTAATTTCCCAGCAGGAAGAATAATTAACCAAAGTCTCAGCCACCCACCGGGAACAGTATCGGTCCTGAACCAAAATTTTGGACTTGCGTTCAGGTCACAAAAAACGAGTTGAGAAATGGAGCTCAGGGGCACAGCAATTCACAAACTGTCAGAGTAATAATGGAAAACTATCGTCCAAAAATCTATTGAGGGAAGGCAACGAGGCAGACCTGAAAGCGAGGCAGAATAGCAGGAAACAGAGTTCAAGAGGTACGCTGGAATCACATTTGAAGCACAGGAAGAGGGGCCAACATCGACAATGATGCACTTGGCAAAAAGGGCGTATGTGTTTTCTCCTGAATATATTCAGGAGAAAACACATACGCCCTTTTTGGCCAAGCAAGCAAGCAGGCAATGGAAATCTGCACTACAAAGAATTATCACTTCCCATTGTTCAAAAGGGACATCCTAAAAATGTTTAAAAAGCAGAATGGGAAGACAGGCCATGGAGAACAGGGAGCCTTGTTATGCTGATGGGTGGGATGTATATTGCCAACTGCCTCTCTGGAGGAGTGCATTGTGTTCCCTAAAAGAAGTAAACAACAGAGCTACAGAGCAAAGGGCACTTGCAGTCTGGGGAATATACCTTGAGAAAACTGAAAATCAATAAGTCTGAGCCACCCAAAAATTTAGGGCTGCACTGCTTCCAAAAACCTCAACTTGGGTACACCTTAAATATCCCAGAAAATATAAAAATTGTTCAAAAAATTGTGGTACTTATGAACGATGGATTATCCCTCAGCCATGAACTCAATGTCCTAAGACCAGTAGCAGCAAAATGAGTGGATCCAGGTACGATGATTCTAAGTGAAATAAGTCACACAGAAAAAGAAACTTATCATAGATAGCAATTATGTAGATCCTGTAAACATGGCTACACATGAACTGAGTTAGGAAAGAGAACAGAGACTCACATTTAGAAAACACTCTTATGCCTGCTTAAGGGGGAAGGAGAGGTGGGGTGACACATAAAAACAGAGTTTAATATAAGCAGAGGTACCATTCCAAAAACCAACTATGGAATAGACAAGACCTACACCTTCCTCAGTGAAAGGGACTCAAAACCCCATATTTCCCTCAGAGGAATATATCTGACTAGTAAGAATCTTAAAACCTATGTATTGATATGTCCGTGTAAGGGTATCAAGTGTTTCTAGACTGTCATAAACATGGCAGCGAGAATCAGCTTAAACCTACTATAAAAAGGAATTTCAAAAACAAAACAAAAGGGCCTCCCTGGTGGCGCAGTGGTTGAGAGTCCGCCTGCCCATGCCGGGGATACGGGTTTGTGCCCAGGTCTGGGAGGATCCCATATGCCGCGGAGCGGCTTGGCCCGTCAGCCATGGCTACTGGGCCTGCGCATCCAGAGCCTGTGCTCCGCAACGGGAGAGGCCACAACAGTGAGAGGCCCGCATACTACGAAAAAAAAAAAAAAAAAAAAAACAGGGAAATTCTTTACAATTCCTTCAGATTCTCTGATGAAACCTGGAATGACCCTATCTACAACGACCTCTGGATGTGGCATAAGGCTGGACTCTTGGGACTGAGAGTATTGGTGAGATAAGTTGAGCAAATGCATACCCTTTAAATTAATAATGCATGGCAACCATTCCATGTGTCCCAACTCTCCAGGTTGAAGGGAATATTAATACAGATATAAAATGTACGGGAAACCTAGAGAATGGACACACTGTGAATACGAAAGGTTTCTAAAACTCAACGAATACTCCCTCTCCTGGTTGCTCCAGTTTGACTTTCCAACTGCTTTACTATCCATCTCCCAACTTGGAGAGACAGCCCCATTAACCTCCTGGTTTGCACAAGTTGCAAATTAGGCAGAGGATGAAATGAAAGATGGAGAACCAATGAGAGAGTAGCTGTTAGGCATTTGGACGGGCACATGTCACTCTAATTTCCCGGCGGGAAGAAGTATTAACCAAAGTCTCAGCTACACGAGGGGAACCAGTATAGGTCCTGAACCAAAATTTTGAACTTGTTGTCAGCTCGCAAAAAACGAGTGAAATTATGGAGCACAGGGGCACAGCAATTCACAAACTGGCAGAGTAATAAAGGACAACTATCGTCCAAAAATCTGTTGAGAGAAGGCAACGAGGCGACTTTCAAAGCGAGGCAGAATATCAGGAAACAGACTTCAAGAGGTACGTTGGAATCGTCTGTAAAACACAGGTAAAGGGGCCCAACTTCGACAAAGGTGCAATTGGCCAAAAAGGGCGTATGCGTTTTCTCCTGAATATATTCAGGAGAAAACGCATACGCCCTTTTTGGCAAAGCAAGCAATAGGGAAATGTAAATCTGCACTACAAAGAAGTATCACTTCCTACCGGTCAAAAGGGACATCCACAAAATATGTGAAAACAAGAAATGCAAGACAGGCCCTGAAGAACAGGGAGCCTTGTTATGCTGATGGGCGGGATGTAAATTGCCAAAGGCCTCTCTGGAGGAGTGCATTGTTTTCCCTAAAGCGAGTAAACAACAGAGCTACAGAGCCAGGGTCACTTCCAGTCTAGGGAATATACCTTGGGAAAACTGAAAATCAATAAGACAGAGCCACCCCGTAATATAGGGCTGCACTGCTTCCAAGAACCTCAACTTGGGAACACCTTAAATATCCGAGGAAAGACAAAAATGGTTCAGGAAATTGTGGTACTTTCGTATGACGGAATATCCCTCAGCCATGAAATCAATGTCATAAGGCCAGTAGAAGCAAAATGAGTGGATTCAGGTACGATGATTCTAAGTGAAATAAGGCACACAGAAAAATAAACTTATCATAAGATATCACTTATGAAGGTAATGTAAACATGGCTACAAATGATCTGCGTTAGGAAAGATAAGAGAGTCTCACATTTAGAAAACATTCTTTTGCCTGCCTAAGGGGGAAGGAGAGGTGGGGTGATGCATAAAACCAGAGTGTGATATAAGCACAGGTACAATTCCAAAAACCAACTATGGAACAGAGAAGACCTACACCATCCTCAGTGAAAGGGACTCAATACCCCGTATTTCCCGCAGAGGAATAAAACTGACTTGTAAGAATCTTAAAACCTATGTCTTGATATGTCTCCGTAAGGGAATCAAGTGTGTCTAGACTACAATAAACATGGCCGTGAGAATCAGCTCAAACGAACTATAAAAATGAATTTCAAAGACAAAACCAAAAAAAAACAGGGAAATTCTTTACAATTCCTTCAGGGTTTCTGATGAAACCTGGAATGACCCTATCTACAACGACAGCTGGATGTGGCATAAGGCTGTACACTTGTGAATGAGAGGATTGGTGAGATTGGGTGAGCAAATGCAGACCCTTGAAAGCAATAATGCGTGGCACCCATTCCATGGGTCCAAACTCTCCAGGTTGAAGGGAATATTACTACAGCTATAACATGTATGGGAACCCTAGATCACGGACACACTGTGAATACGAAAGATTTCTAAAACTCAAGTATTAGTCCCTCTCCTGGTGCTCCGTTTTGACTTTCCAACTGCTTTACAATCAATCTGCCAATATGGAGAGACAGGCCCTTTAAACTCCTGGTTCGCACATGTTGCCAATTTGGCAGACTATGAAAGGGAAGAGCGAGAACCAATGAGAGAGTTGCTGTTAGGCATTTGGACGTGAACATGTCACTCTAATTGCCTGGCAGGAAGAATAATTAACCAAAGTCTCAGCCACCTGCCGGGAACCAGTAGAGGTACCGAAGCAAAATTTTAGACTTGCGGTCAGCTCACAAAAACGAGTTGACAAATGGAGCTCAGGGGCACTGCAATTCACAAACTGGCAGAGTAATAAAGGACAACTATAATCCAAAAATCTGTTGAGGGAAGACATCGAGGCAGACTTGAAAGAGAGGCAGAATAGCAGGAAACAGATTTCAAGAGGTACGTTGGAATCACCTTTAAAGCACAGCAAGAGGGGCACAACGTCGACAATGATGCAGTTGGCCAAAATGGGCGTATGCACTTTCACCTGAATATATTCAGGAGAAAACGCATACACCCTTTTTGGCCAAGCAAGCAAGTGGACAATGCAAATCTGCACTACACAGAAGTATCAATTCCCTCTGATCAAAAGGGACATCCGCAAAATATGTTAAAACCAGAAAGGCAAGACAGGCCCTGGAGAACAGGGAGCATTGTTATGCTGATTGACGGGATGTAAATTGCCAACTGCCTCTCAGGAGGATTGCATTGTGTTCCCTAAAACAAGTAAACAACAGAGCTACAGAGCCAAGGGCACTTCCAATCTAGGGAATATACCTTGGGAAAACTGAAAATCAATAAGACAGAGCCACCCAAAAATTTCGGGCTGCACTGCTTACAAGAACCTCAACTTGGGTACACATTAAATATCCCAGGAAAGACAAAAATGGTTCAAGAAATTGTGGTACTTACGTACGATGGAATATCCCTCAGCCAGGAAATCAATGTCATAAGACCAGTAGCAGCAAAATGAGTGGATTCCGGTACGATGATTCTAAGTGAAATAAGTCACACAGAAAAAGAAACTTATCATAATATATCACTTATGAAGGTCCTGTAACTATGGCTTCACATGAACTGAGTTAGGAAAGATAACAGAGTAATGAATCTTATCATATGTTATCACTCATAGTGGGAATGTACACTTGGCTACGAATGAACAGAATTACAAACACAACAGAGTCACAAATTTAGCAAACAATATTCTGCCTGCTTAAGGGGAAAGGTGAGGTGGGGTGATGCATAAAACCACAGTTTTAAATTAGCACAGATACCGTTACATAAACCAAGTATGTAATAGACATCACCCACTCCCGACACAATGAACTGGACTCAACACCACCGAGTCACTGCAGATGAATATATCTGACTCAAAGAATTTTAAAACATATGTATTCTCATGTCTCCATAAAGGAATCATGTGTGTGTATAACAGCATGAACACAGCACTGAAATTCACCTAACACCCTTATAAAAATAAATTTTAAAAGCAAAATGCAAAAACAGCGAAACAGAGAGAAAGTCTTAAGAATTACGTTCAGGGCCTGTGATGCAACCTGGATTGTCCACCTTTACACACACAGCTGGATGAGACATAAGACTGGACACTTGGGGCTGACAGAATTGCTGAGGTTGTGTGAGCAAAGTAACACCACTTAGAAAAATACTGTGTGCTACCCATTCTAGTGGTCCCAACTCTCCAGGTTTAAGGGAATCTTCCTACAGTTAAAGCATGCATGGGAAACCCAGTGGATGGTACACTGTGTAATTGGGAAAGTTTTCTAAAAGATACCTCATTTTTCCTTTTGTCGTTCTCGTCTTCGCCATTCCATCTGCATTAGTAAAAATCTCCCCACTTGGAGTATCAGCGCCTTTACCCTCCTGTTATGCACAATTTGCAAATTGTGCAGAGGATGAACAGGAAGAGGAGAAACAAATGAGAGATTAACTGTATGTGTTTGGATGGGCACATGTCACTCTAGTTTCCCATCAGGAAGAAGAATTATCCAGAGGCTCAGCCTGAAGCCCCAGAACCAGACTAGGGCCTAAAGCCATCCTGCAGTGTTGCAGCCAGCTCACAAATAGGCGAGTTGAAAAATGGAAGTCAGGGGCACAGCAATTCACAAACTTTCAGAGTTATAAAGGACAACTATCATCCAGAAATATATTGAGGTAAGGCAGTGAAGAGTATTTGAATGCAAGGCAGAATTGAAGGAAACAGATTTCAAGAGGTACATTGGAGTCATCTTTAAAGCACATGAAAAGCGACAGAACTTAGACAATGTTGCCCTTTGCCGAAAAGGGAGTATGTGTATTTTCTTGAATATATTCGGGAAAAAATGCATACGCCCTTTTTGGCCAAGCAAGCCATCAGGCATTGCAAATCCACACTACATAGAAGTGTCCCTTACCTCCAGTCAAATGGGCCATCAGCAAATAGTGTAAAAACCACAAATGCAGGAGAGGCCATGGAGAAAAAGGAGCCTGATTACGCCGATGGAGAGGATGTAAATTGCCAACAGTCTCTCTGGAGAACAGTATGTTGTTTTCTAAAACAGAGCTACAGAGCATAACTCACTTCCACTCATGGGCGTGTATTTTGGGAAAACTAAAATTCCACAACACACAGCCAGCCCAAAGTTTAGGGCTGCTCTGTTTACAAGAACCTCGACTTTGGTACACTTTAAATATCCCAGGAAATGAAAAAAAATGGATATAGATGTTGTGGTACTTATATACAATGGAATGTCACTCAGACATAAAATCACTGTCATAAGGCCAATAGCAGCATAATGAGTGGCTTTAGGTACAATGATGCTAAGTGAAATGAGCCACAAAGAAAAAAGAAACTTTTTGTAATATATCACATATAGAGGGAATGTAAACAGGGCTACCCATGAACTGAATTTCAAAAGTGAACAGAGTTACACATTTAGAAAACACACTTATTCCTCCTTAAGGGGAAAGGTGACGTGGGGTGGTATGTAAAAGAAGAGTTTGAAATTAGCACAGATCTCATTCCATATACCAAATATGTAATAGACAAGACCTACTCCTTTCTCAATGAACTGGACACAAAACACCCTATTCACTGAAGAGGAATATATCTGACAGATAATAATCTTGAAACCTATGTATTTATATGGCTCCATAATGGAATCAAGTGTATGTAGATTGGCATAAACACAGATCAATGGAACAGGACAGAAAGCCCAGAGATAAGCCTACATACCTATTGCTATCTCATCTATGACAAAGGAGATAAGGATATACAATGGAGAAAAGACAGTCTCTTCAGTAATTGGTGCTGGGAAAACTGAACACCTACACATAAAAGAATGAAATTAGAACACTCCATAACACCATACACCAAAATAAACTCTAAATGGATTAGAGATCTAAATATATGACCAGAAACTATAAAACACTTAGAGGAAACCATAGGCAGAACACTCTATGACATAAATCACAGCAATATCCTTTTTGACCCACCTCCTAGAGAAATGGAAATAAAACCAGAAATTAACAAATGGGACCTAATGAAACTTAAAAGCTTTTACACAGTACAGGAAAACATAAACAAGATGCAAAAACAACCCTCAGAATGGGAGAAAATATTTTCAAATGAAGCAATTGACAAAGGATTAATCTCCAAATTTTACAAGCACCTCATGTAGCTCAATATCAAAAAACAAACAACCCAATCCAAAAACGGGCAGAAGACCTAAATAGACATTTCTCCAAGGAAGATATACAGATTACCAAGAAACACATGAAAGGATGCTGAACATCACTAATCATTAGAGAAATGCAAATCAAAACTACCATGAGGTATCACCTCACAGCAGTCAGAGTGGCAATCATCAAAATAATCTACAAAACAATAAATGCTGGAGAGGTCTTTATTGGAGAAAAGGGAACACACTTGCACTGTGGGTGGGAATGTAAATTGATATGGGCACTAGGGAGAACATTACAGAGGTTCCTTTAAATAACTAACATTAGAATTACCACACGACACAACAATGCAACTACTGGGCATTTGCCTTGCAAAAACCATAATTCTAAAAGAGTTTTGTACAAAAATGTTCATTGCAGCTCTATTTACAATAGCCAGGACATGGAAGCAACCTAAGTATCCATCGAGAGATGAATGGATAAAGAAGATCTGGCACATATATACAATGGAATATTACTCAGCCATAACAAGAAGCAAAACTGAGTTATTTGTACTGAGGTGGATGGACTTAGAATCTGTCCTACACAGTGAAGTAAGTCAGAAAGGGAAAAACAAATACTGTATGTTAACAGCGATATACGGAACCTAATGAAGAAAAAACAAGATTTTGAAGAACCTAATGGCAGGCCAGTATTAAGGACACAGACATAGAGAAAGGACTTGAGGACACCCGAAGGGGGATGCGTAAGCTGGGACGAAGTTAGAGAGTGGCATGGACATAAATACATTACCAAATGTAACACCGATAGCTACTGGGAAGCAGCCACATAGAACAGGGAGATCAGCTCGGTGCTTTGTGACCACATAAAGGGGTGGGATATGGGGTGTGGGAGGGAGATGCAAGAGGGAGGGGATCTGGTGATATTTGTACATGTATAGCTGATTCACTTCTTTATACAGCAGAAATGAACACTCCATTGTAAAGCAATTATACACCAATAAACGTGTAAAAGGAAAAAAAAAAGAAAGCACAGGGATAAACCTACACACCTATGGTCAACTAATCTATGACAAAGGAGGCAAGACAATACAATGGATATAAGACAGTCTCTTCAATCATTGGTGCTGAGAAATATGGACAGCTACATGTAAAAGAATGAAATTAGAACACTTCCCAACACCATACATAAAAATATATTCAAAATGGATTAGAGACCATAATGTAAGACCGGATAGTATAAAACTCTGAGAGGAAAACTTACGAAGGATACTCTGACGTAAATCACAGCAAGATCTTTTTTGATCCACCTCCTATAGTAATGAAATAAAAAAGAAAACTAAACAGATGGGACGTAATGAAACGTAAATCTTTTGCAAAGCAAAGGAAACTACAAACAAGATGAAAAGACAGCCCTCAGAACGGCAGAAAATATTTGCAAACGAATCACTGGACAAATGATGAATCTCCAATATATATAAACAGCTCATGCAGCTCAATATTAATAAAACAAAAAACCCAATACAAAAATGGAAGAAGATCTAAATAGACATTTCTTCCAAGAAGACATAGAGATGGCCAGTACGCACATGAAAATCTGCTCAACATCACTAATTATTATAGAAATGGAACTGGAAACTACAATGAGGTGTCACGTCACACCTGTTAGAATGGGCATCATCAGAAAATCTACAAACAACAAATGCTGGAGCAGGTGTGGAGAAAAGGAACATTCTTCCACTATTGTTGGGAATGTAAACTGATACAGTCTTTATGGGGAACAGTGTGGAGGTTCCTTAAAAAACTAAAAAATAGAATTACCATATAATCCAGCAATCCCACTGCTGGGCATATACCCAGAGAAAACCATAAATCAAAAAGACACATTCACCACAATGTTCATTGCAGCACTATTTACAATAGCCAGGTAATGAAAGCAACCTATGTGCCCACAGACAGACGAATGGATAAAGATGTGGTACATATATACAATGGAATATTACTCAGCCATACAAAGGAATGAAATTGGGTCATTTGTAGAGACCTTGATGGATCTAGAGACTGTCATACAGAGTGAAGTAAGTCAGAAAGAGAAAAACCAATATTGTATATTAATGCATATATGTGGAACCTAGAAAAATGGTACAGATGAACCGGTTTGCAGGGCAGAGATAGAGACACAGATGTAGAGAACAAACATATGGACACCAAGGGGGGAACGCCATGTGAGGGTGGTGGTGGGATGAATTGGGAGACGGGGATTCACATGTGCACACTTATATGTATAAAATAGATATCCAATAAGAACCTGCTGTATAAAAGTAATAAATAAATTTTAAAAAATTAAAAATAAATAATTAACATTTAATAAAATAAAACAGAAAAAAAGTTTTTCCCTTCACATAGACGTCTTTATATTAATGCATTATTTCCATGTTTATATCAGCAAATTAAAACAAAATAGGAATAAATAAAATCTACCTTGAACCAAAAAGAAAAACAGAAAAACAGAAAAACCGAACCCACCATTTATACAGAGGAAAATCATATCAGGGCACTTGCTCCAGTGGTAAAAAATTCTTAAGTTGGTCAGAGGTGGGAAATCGTCTCCCATGCAGTCAGCAGCGCTCCCCCCCACAAGGAGCATCCTCATTGCAAAGCTGGGGGACTGTGTTGAGGCGTCTGTGAGTAAATGTGAGCTGAGCCCCAGTCCTGCTGCAGCTAAACTCTTCCCACCCTTTCCAGGTAAAACACCTGAATATGTACAAGCACTTGCAAGCCTAGAAGAAGGGCTGTGGAGCCACACCAGCGACAGCACGCAGGCTGACTTGGTGCCTGCAGGCCAGCCAGGATGCTCGTGGCCCCAGATGCTCTTCTGGAAGCTTTCCATTTTCCTGCCTGAGATACCCCTCCTGCCACGGCCCCCACTGCTTTTTTACTTCCTCACCTCTGCCTGGGGAGAATTTCCAGCAGCAGGTATGGGTGACACATCCTCTTCTTTAGGAGGTGGCAGCCTGGCAACTCCAGCAGAAAGACCAGCAGAGCCCCACTCACACTGGGCCACCCACAAAGCCACGGCCCCTCACTCCCTCCCACCACCCCAGCCCCGACACTGCTGACGGGTCAGAGAATATGGCGTCAGACACAGCTACAGGGGCTCTTGCTGACTGGAGAGGTGTTTATATTGACCTCAACCAGGCACACCTGGGGAGGGCTGGCAGGCAGTTTCAGGCTGCCCAAATCAGCCAATCCTCATCCCTCAGGGGCTCACAGTTGCAGAAAATTTACCTTGCTAAACGGGCCACGCCCAAGGAACAGGTGTGGGCTCTTGAGAGTTAAGATAGTCAAGGGGCTGCAGCTGCGGCTTGTTTTCTTACCATTTTATCTGTTCCATGAGTGGAAAACAACTTCAAGAAGACCTTATCCTAATGAGAAGAACCCAGGAGTCAGGGAGAGGAGTGATGGTGGGTGGAGACAGAGGCCTGGTGCCCTGGCTGCAGTGGAAGTGTCTGGAAGACCAGGCAGAGAGAGGCTGCACAGAGTGATAGCCAGGGTCACAGACCTGTCAGAGCTGCTGTTTGTTAGTTCAAGTCCTGCTCTGAGGTGTTCTGTGTCAGCTGTGAGTGACAGTTGAGCTGGGGGTTCTCTGCAAGGTGGGCTATGTGCACAGATCCTGTGTGTCCAGCCCTGCTGGGGTACCTGCCCAGGGGAGTTCCGTATCCTGGGAAGGGCCTGACTATGAGAGCCCCATGGGCTGCTGGGTAGTTGCACAGGTGAGCTCCATAACCTGGGAGGGACTTGGCCACGAGAGCCCCATGGGCTGTGTGGTGGGCGGTGCAGCCAAGGTGAGCTCCATATCCTGGGACTGGCCTGACCACGAGAACCCCATGGGCTGCTGGAGACCTGGTAAAGGATATCAGGACAGTCAGTGAAGCCACCGAGGATATATATCCAGTAGCTCCTATTTCCTACAACCTGCTGGTCATTCTACCATCCACCAGGCCATGGCATTCTGTATTAGACTTCAATGATGCCTTCTTCTGTATTCCATTCATCTCAGAGTCACAAGAATTTTTGGCTTGTGAGTGGCAGGACACAACATGCAACAAAAGCAATAATGCTGGGCCGTCCTGCCCCAATGGTTCAAAAATACCCACACCATCATTGGGGAAATGTCCTCTAAAGACCTAAAAGTTCTACCTCTGTAAAAGGGAACCCTCCTTCAATATGCAGAGGACATTCTGATCGCCAGGCCTACTAAAGACGCCTCTGAACTACCTAGCCAATAAAGGATAGAAGGTGTCCAAGAAAAAGGCTCAAATATCCCAGGCTCAGGTGACATGCCTGGGCTTCATTCTCACAGATATTCAGAGAAACGCATCCCAGGATAGGGAAGAAGCCATTTGCAGCCTTACCTCTTCTAAAACTAGAAGACAGCTTAGGGGTTCCTTGAGAGGCCAAGGTTTTCTGCATCTGGATCCCTAACTACAGTCTAATAGCTGGGCCTCTACATGAAACACTGACACGAAAAGATGATGATCCTTTTGAGTAGAATCCAAAAGCAGCCTCTCAAGAATGGAAAGAGCAGTCAATTCAGACCATTTCCCAGGAACAACCTAATTTAGCTAAACCCTTTGACCTTTACATACCCGGTCAAAGGGTAATCGCCCTTGGAGCCTTAGTGCAAAAACTGGGACACTTGAAATGGAGCAACACAAGAATGCCCTTCAGGTATGATAAACTATGGTCACCAAGGGCTTTGCCACCGACCTCTCAGGCCAGGGTACTGGGGTATCTAAAAAGCTGAAAATCAGCAGCCCACAAGGCCAGCTCTCTCCTAAGGGAAAAGGACCCCTCATGGTGATCCTAACCACCCATCATGCCCTGAAGTTGCAGGGGTCTCTCTGTGGACACACTGACCTCGAGTGAGGAGGCACACCAACTCCAACCTCCAGAGAGACAAACAGGGGCAACGGGCCCCCAAGGTGACTTGTGTGACCATCACTTGACCTGGAGTTTCTCTCAGAAAACAACAAGACTGTGTCCCGAAAGAGCAGACTACTGCTTGCAGGACTTACTGCACCCAGAGGGGAGCTAATAAGCTTGGCGGGGGAAACGTATATCACGCTTTCACCATAGAAAACCCTACAGACAACACGGTGATGGTGGCCAATATGACTGGCTGGACTGCTGGCTACTTCTAAAGGCCGTTGACTCAGTGGACGTCATAGTCCTGGATCACCACTGACACTGGACTGTCTGGGAGTTGTGCGGGCAGGGCTCTGACACATGGTGCTGTTTGTACATTAATTCAGGGACCTAATTAAAAAAAGCACAGACTACTGGTCAGAGCATCTAGGCTGGCAAAAAACATCTTCCTAAGGTCGCCAAACAAGTGTGGTGTGGGGTGAAACCTGCCACCTCGGTATCTCTGCACATCTCTTTCCTGGACCCTTAAAGATCATTAGAATCTATAACACTTCCAATGCTGCTGCTCAGGCAGACGAGAAATGAGGCAGGAGGCATTGGGCAATCAACCTCACCTGGAGGCTGGTGGGGAGACGTTTTGCCCCTCCCCCCAGGTATCAGGGCTCCCACCATAGCATGAAGCAGTTACAATAGAGGGGTCTGCACCCTCAACACCCCAAGAATGTGGAACAGAACAAAAAGCAGAGGAAGTGTTTGTCTCTGGCAACGTTCATTAAAAATTCCTGGGAGATAAAAAGAGAATCTGGGCAATAAAATAAAGTCTAACCTGTTTTTCCTTTATGCTTTGTCTAATGTCACATGCTCCGAGGGTTCCACATGCAGAGGTCCCACACCTGGCACTTCAGACCCGATTTCCTAGAACAGAATGGATGAGTCGACACCTCAGCTAGCGGGGTCCCATGCAGACTCCGTGGCATAGAGCCTGAGCTGCAGCCAACCCAGCCCTCGAGAGCTCCATCTGCTCCCTCCCACTGACGCTGCCGGGATCCCTACACAGCAGCCCTGTCCACAGCCCGTGGGGGAGTGCGCACTCTCACCTCTCCATTCTGTTTTCAAAATAATGTTTCCTTTGCTTCTGAACCAAACTCAGTCTTGATCTATTGGCTGCAATGACACTGGGCACGGGGACTCCTGTTGGGGTCCACTCTGGAGGATCAGTAACAGAAATTGAGAACATCGTAACTTCAATGAACAGATGTGTGAGCCAAACTGTAGTTAACATAGAGCAGTGTATAATGCTCGGGTAAAATAAGATATTTTTAAGACTTACATTTGATATTTCCATCACTTTCCTATAAGCAAGTACTGTGAACACGTCTGTCTTATTTTTCAGGTCAACATTAGAGAAATGAAGTGATTTATTTCCATGGATGTACATTGAATACTCTTGGCTGAAGCTTCAATCTTGTTTTGAATGTTTTTCCATTGAAAATGATACCTCTCTTTCAGTTCCCCCATTTCTGAGAAGTATAAAATCTTACAATTTATTATTACCAAAGCGGAAATGTAGGAGAAGGGATAAATTAACAGTTTGGGATTAACACATACACACTGCTATGTATAAAATAGATCATCAACAAGGAACTACTGTATAGCACAGGGAACTACACTGAATATTTTGCAATAACCTATAAGGGGAAATAATCTGAAAAAGAATCGATATTTTTATTGACATCATCTATCAATGACAGATAAAATGTAACCTAAGCAAGGCCGATGGTGAGCGCTTCTGACCCTGAAGATTTCAATCATCTAAAGTTTGGGCTCTGCCTATTTCCCAAGGCCCTTAATGGACATACGTGTAGCCGTAGCTTTAAAATTCCCCACTTTGGGGTTCGGGGAGACACTGATTTGGAAAAATCCATGGTGTTCTCCTTACATGCACGGGACCCTTCCTACAGCTAAAACATGCCTGCCACACCTAGAGGATGGTACACCATTTGATCGGAAAGAGTTTGGAAAAGGCACCTCATCTCCTCATCGCCTGGTGCTCGGGTTCACCCCTCCAGCATCTTTCCTAACAATCTCCTCACTTGGGGATATCAGCACCGTCAACATCCTCTTGCACACAGTTTGGAATTTGTCCAGAGGAAGAAGCGGAAGGATGAGAAAAATTTAGAGACAAGTCTTAGTTGTTTGGACAGGCACATGCCACTCTAATTTCCCATTAGGAACAAGAATTAACCAAAGGCTCAGCCTGCCTCCTCAGAACCAGAATAGGGCCTGAAGCAATACAATGGTTTGGCGGCCAGCTCACATAAAAAGCGAGTTGCAAAATGGAGGTCAGGAGCAGATAATTCAAAGACCTGCAAAGATATAAATGATAACCAACGTCCAAAAATATATTCAGGTAAGGCAACGAAGAGGATCTGAATGAGAGGCAGAATTGCAGGAAACAGATTTCAAAAGGTAGATTGTACTCACATTTAAAGCATATGAAAAGCTGCAGAATTTCTAAAATGATGCAGTTGGGCAAAAGGGTGTATGTGTTTTTTTTCGTGAAATCTTCAGGAAAATAAAACACATACAGAGTTTCTGGCCAACCAAGCAATCGGGAAATGCAAATCCGCACAACAAAGAAGTCTCAATATACACTGCTTAGAAAGGCCATCCAAAAAATGTGTACAAACCAGAAATGCAGGAGAGGACAGGGAGAACAGGGAGCCTAGTCACGCTGATGGGTGGAGTATATATATCCAAGAGCCAATCTGAAGAACTGTATGCTGTTTCCTAAAACATCTAAAATACAAAGCCCCCGAGCAAAGGGGACTTCAACTCATGGGCATATAACTTGGGAAGATTAAATATCGACAAGACACAGGCACCCCAAAGTTTAGGGCTGCTCTGCATACAAAAACCTCAACTTCGGACCATCTAAATTATCCCAGGAAAAAGAGAAATGCATAAAGAACTTGTGGTAATTTTGTACAACGGAATATCACTCAGACGTGAAATCAAAGTCATATGGCCAGTAGCAGCATAATGAGTGGATTTAGGTATGATGATTCTGAGTGAAATTAGTCACACAGAAAAAAAGAATCTTATCATAAGATATCACTTACAGAGGGAATGTCAACATCACAACACATGAACTGAATTAAGAAAGAGAACAGAGTCTCACATTTAGAAAACACTCTTATGCCTGCTTAAAGGGAAAGGAGAGGTGGGGTGATGCATAAAACCAGAGTTTGATATTAGCACAGGTAACATTCCATAAACCAAATACAGAAGAGACAAGACCTACACCTTCCTCAGTTAACGGGACTCAAAACCCCTATTCCCCGCAGAGGAATATATCTGACTAGTTAGAATCTTAAAACCTATGTATTGATATGTCTCTGTAAGGAATCAAGTGTGTCTAGACCGGCATAAACACATCAGTGAAAATCAGCTCAACCCCATTATAAAAATGAATTTCAAAAACCAAACAAAAAAACAGCGAAATTCTTACACAATTCCTTCAGGGGTTCTGATGAAACCTGGAATGACCCTATCTGCAAAGACAACTGGATGAGACATAAGGCTGGACACTTGGGACTGAGAGGACTTGTGAGATTGGGAGAGAAAATGCAGACCTTTTAAAGTAGTAATGCATGACACCATTCCATGAGTCCCAAATCTCCATGTAGAAGGGAATATCACTACTGTTTTAACATGTATGGGAAACCTAGAGAATGGACACACTGTGATGGCGAAAGGTTTCTAAAAGTCTCCTAATTTTTCCTCTCCTTGTGCTCCAGGTTAGCATTACAACTGCCTTACTATCAATCTCCCAACTTAGGAGAGTTAGCCCCTATAATCTCCTGGTTCGCACAGTTTGTTAATTGTGCAGAGGATGAAAGGGAAGAGGGAGAACCAATCAGAGAGTAGATGTAGGCATTTGGAGGGCACATGTCACCATAATTTCCCATCAGGAAGAATTAACCAAAGCCTCAGCCACCCGTAGGGAACAGTATAGCCACCCCTGGAACCAGTATAGGTCCTGAAGCAAAATTGTGGATTTGCGGTCAGCTCCCAAAAATGGGATTTGAAAATTGGAGCTCAGTGGCACAGCAATTCACAAACCTGCAGAGTTATAATGGACTACTCTCTTCCAAAAATCTGTTCAGAGAAGGCAACGAAGCGGACTTTAAAATGAGGCAGAATTGCACAAAACATATTTCATGTGGTAAATTGGAATCGCTTTTAAAGCACAGGAAAAGCATCACAACTTCGACAGTGATGCACTTGGCCAAAAACGGCGTATGGCTTTTCTCCTGAATATATTCAGGAGAAAATGCATACACCCTTTTTGGCCAATCAAGCAAACGTGCAATGGAAATCCACACTACAAAGAATTGTCACTACCCAGCGGTCAAAAGGAACATCCGAAAATCTGTAAAAATGAGAAAGGCAAGAGAGACATGACAAGGACATGAAGCAATCTGATCCCAAGGGTCATGGAGGATTGTGATGACAAGCTCATGGAGCAGAGTGATGAAAAGATTACGTAGCATTTTGCTGACAAAGGCATGGAGCATTGTGATGACAATGTTCATGGAACACTGTGATGACAAGCTTCACGGAGCATTGTGATTAAAGGTATAATGGAGCAGTGGGATGACAAGGGCATGGAGCCTTTTGATGACAAGGGTCCCGGATCATTGTGTTGTCAGGGTTCATGGAGCATTGTGATGACAGTGGTCATGGAGCATTGTGATGAGAAGGTCATGGAGCATTGGGCTGAAAATGTTCATGGAGTGTTGTGATGACAGGTGTAATTTAGCATTGTGATGAAAAGGTACTGGAGCATTGTGATGAGAAGACCATGGAGCCTTGTGATGACAAGTCTCATGGAGCATTCTGATGAAAAGGGGCATGGAGCATTGTGATTACAGGGGTCGTGGAGCATTGTGATGACAAGGGCATGGAGCATGGGATGAGAAGGCCAGGGATCGTTCTGATGACATGCATCACGGAGCTTTGTGATGACAAGGTCATGGAGCATTGTGATTACAGGGGTCTTGGAGCACTGTGAGGAAAAGGGCATGGAACATGGTGATGAAAAAGGCTTGGAGCCTTGTCATGACAGGGTTCATGGAGGATACTGACTTCAAGTGTCAGGGAGCATTGTGATGACAAGGGTATTGAGCACTGTGATGACAAAGTTCAAGGAGCATTGTGATGAGAAGACCATGGATAATTGTGATGACAAGCGTCATGGGGCGTTGTGATGATAAGTGTTATGGAACATTTTGATCACAAGGATTTGGAGCATTGTGATGACAGAGGTCATGGAGCATTTTGATTTCATTGTGATGACAATAGCATGAAGCACTATGATGTTGGGCATGGTGCATTGTGATGAGAGGGTTCATGGAGCATTGAGATGAAAAGGGACATGGAACATTGTGATTACAAGGGTCTTGGAGCATTTTGATGACAAGGGCATGGAGCATCATGAATGAGAAGGCCATGGAGCATTCTGATGACATGCGTCATGAAGCTTTGTGATGACAAGGGCATGGAGCATTTTGATTACAGGGGTCTTGGAGCATTGTGATGACAAGGGTCATGGAGCCTTGTGATGACAAAGCTGTGGCACATTATGATGGCAGGGTTCATGGAGCATTGTTATGACAGGGGTAATGGAGCATTGTGATGACAAGGGCATGGAGCATTGGTCTGAAATATTTCATGGATTATTGTGATGAGAGGGGGCAAGAAGCATTTTGATGACAAGGGCACGGAACACTGTGATACTTGGGTCGTGGAGGATTGTAATGACAAGCCCATGGAGCATTGTGAGAAGAATAGCATCGAGCATAGTGATGAAAAGCATCATGGAGCCTGTAATGACAAGGGCATGTAACAATGTGATGAGAGGGTTCATGGAGCTTTTTGATGAAAATGGTCAGGGAGCATTTTGATGACAAGGCTGTGGTGCATTCTGTTGTGAAGGGCAGGGAGCATTGTGATAACAGGTTCATGGAGAAATTTGATGAAAAATGTCATGGAACATTTCGATGACAGGGGTTATGGAACATTGTGATATCAGGACTCATGGAACATTTTCATGAAAGGGGTTATGGAACACTGTGATGACAGGGGAGTGGGTGTATTGTGATGACTAGTGAGGGAACATTTTGATATCAGGGGTGAGAGAGCATTTTGTTAAGAAGTGCATGGAGCATTGTGATGACAAGGTTTATGGAGCACTGTGATGACAATGTTGTGGAGCACAGTGATGTTAAGCGCATGGCGCATTGTGATGGCATGGGTCAGGGAGCACTGTACTGACAAGCGCATGGAAAATTGTGATGACAAGGGTCATGGCACATTGAGTTGACAAAGGGACGGAGCATTGTGATGACAAGTGTCATGGAGCATTGTGATGAAAAGTACATGGAGAATTGTGGTGAGAAAGTTCACAGATCCTTGTGATGATGAGGGCATGGACCATTGTGATGACACAGGTCATGAAGCCTCGTGATGACTGGAGTCACGGAGCATTGTGATGACTGGCGTCATGGAGCATTGTGATGACAAGGGCATGGAGCATGGCGATGACAGTGGCATAGAGCATTGGTCTGACAAGTTTTATGGATAACTGTGTTGACAGTTGGCACGGCACACTGTGATAACAAGGGCATGGAGCATTGTGATGACAAGGTCATGGAGTATTGTGAAGATGTGTCAGGGAGCATTGTGATAACATATATTATGGTCCATTGGGATGACAATGGCATGGAGCATTGTGATGCCAAGTGTTATGGAGGATTGTGATGACAAAGGTAAGGGAACATTGTGATGACAAGAGTTTGGAGCATTGTGAAGATAAGGGTCATGGAGCATTGTGATGACAAGGGAATGGAGCATTGTGATGACAACGGCCATTGAGAATTTTGATGAATATGTCGTGAAGCATTGTGATGACAAAGGCATGGATCCTGCTATGACAGGGTTCATGGGGCATTGCGATGACAAGTGCGTGGAGAATTGTGATGACAAGGACGTGGAGAATTGTGATGACAATGGACACGAGCATTTTGATAACAGGGGTCATGGAGCATTTTGATGACAAGGGTGTGGAGCATTGTGATGAGAAGACAATAGATGATTGTGATGACGAGCGTCATTGAACACAGTAATGACATGGGGTATGGAGCATTGTGATGACAGGGGTCATGGAGCATTGTGATGGCAAGTGTCATGGAGCATGCTGATGACAAGCTTGTGGAGTATTGTGATTACAATGGCATGGAGCATTGTGATGAAAAGGGCATGGTGCATTGTGATGAAAACGACATGGAGCTTTTTCATGACAGGGTAAAAGGAGCATTCTGACGACAAGTGTTAGGGAGCATTGTGATGACAAGTGTATTGAAAATTGTGATGACAAAGTTCATGGAGAATTGTGACGACAAGGACATGAAGTATTGTGATGACAGGCATCCTGGAGCGTTTCGATGACAACTATTATGGAACATTGTGATTAAAATTGTTTGGAGCATTGTGATTACAGAGGTCATGGATCATTTTGATTTCAAGGAGCATGGAGCATTCTGATGACAGCGGTCATGGTGCATTGTGATATCAGGGGTCATGGAGCATTTTGATGAAAAGGCTCATGGAGCATTTTGATGACTGGGGTTATGGAACATTGTGATGTCAGGGGTCATCGAACATTTTGATGATAAGTGCATGTAGCATTGTGATGACAGGAGTCATGGAACATTGTGATGAGAGGGGTGAAGGAATATTGTGATGAATATTGATATAACATTGTGATATCAGTGGTGAGAGAGCATTTTGAGTAGAAGTGCATGGAGCATTTTAATGACAAGGTTTATGGAGCATTGTGATGACAAGATTGTGGAGCGCTCTGATGACAAGTTCATGTTGTATTGTAATGACATGTGTCATGGAGCATTGTGCTGACAAGAGCATGGAGCATTGTGATGACAACGGTCATGGAGCATTGTGCTGAGAAAGGCATAGAGCATTGTGATGACAAGGGTCAAAGAGCATTGTGATGAAATATCATGGAGCATTGAGGTTAAAAAGGTCACAGAGACTGTTGATGACGTGGGCATGGACCATTGTGATGACAAAGGTCATGAAGCATTGTGATAACTGGAGTCACGGAGCATTGTGATGACAGGGGTCATGGAGCATTGTGATAAAAAGGGCATGGAACATTGTGAAGACAAAGGCATGGAGCATTGGTCTAGTAAGTTTAAGGGATTATTGCAATGACTGTTGGTTTGGTGCATTTTGATGAAAAGGGCATGGAGCATTGTGATGACCAAGTCATGCAGTATTGTGAAGACAGGTGTCAGGGAGCATTGTGATGACATATGTAATGGCCCATTGTGATGACAATGGCATGGAGCATTGTGATGCCAAGTGTCATGGAGGATTCTGATGACAAAGGTAATGGAGCATTGTGATGACAATGCCTTGGAGGATTGTGATGACAAGGGTAAGGGAGCATTGTGCTGGCAAGTGCATGGAGCATTGTGATGACAAGCTTGTGGAGTATTTTGATGACAATGGCAAGGAGCATTGTGATGAAAACGGCATGGGGCATTGTGATGAAAAAGGCATGGAGCCTTTTCTTGACAGTGTTCAAGGACCATACTGACTACAAGTGTCAGGGAGCATTGTGATGACAAGTGTATTGAGAATTGTGATGACAAAGGTAATGGAGCATTGTTATGAAAAGGGCATGGATTATTGTGATGACAGGCATCATGGAGCGTTGTGATGACAAGTGTTATGGAACATTGTGATCACAAGGGTTTGGAGCATTGTGATGACAGAGGTCATGGATCATTTTGATTTCAATGACCATGGAGCATTGTGATGACAAGGGCATGAAGGAATGTGATCCCAAAGTTCATTCAGGATTGTGACGACAATGGTAATGGAGTATTTTGATGACAAGCACATAGAGCATTTTAATGACAAGGTCATATAGCATTTTGCTGACAAAGGCATGGAGCAGTGTGATGACAGGTGTCATGGAGCACTGTGATGACAAGCGTCAGAGAGCATTGTGAATACAGAGGTCATGGAGCATTGGGATGACTAACTCATGGATCATTTTGATGACAAGGGTCATGGTGTTTGGGCTGAATATATTCATGGAATACTGTGATGACAGTGGTCAGGGAGCATTGTGATGACTAGGTAATGGGGCATTGTGATGAGATGAGTCCCGGATCATTGTGTTGTCAGTTGTCATGGAGTGTTGTGATCACAGGGGGCATTGACCATTGTGATGACAAGGGAATTGAGCTTTGTGATGACAGGGGAATGGATAATTGTGATGACAAGGGTCCTGGAGCATTCTGATGACAAGCTTGTGTAGTATTGTGCTGACAAAGCATGTAACACTGTGATGAGCAGTGTCATGGAATATAGTGATGCCAAGAAATTGGAGAATTGTGATGACCAGGGCATGGAGCATTGTGACGACAAGACCATGGAGCATTGTGATGAGAAGACCAAGGATAATTTTGATGACGAGCGTCATGGAGCACTGTAATGACAAGGGCTAAGGAGCATTGTGAAGTCAGGGGACATGGAGGATTTTGATGAAAAGGATCATGGAACATTTTGATGACAGGGCTTATGGAACATTGTGATGTCATAGGTCATCAAACATTGTGATGATAAGTGCATGTAGCATTGTGAGGACAGGAGTCATGGAACATTGTGATGACAGGGGTGAGGGAGTACTGTAATGAATAGTGATGTAACATTGTGATATCAGTGGTGAGAGAGCATAATGATGAGTAGTGCATGCAGCATTGTGATGACACGATTAATGGAGCATTGTGATGACAAGATTGTGGAGCACTGTAATGACAAGAACATGCTGCATTGTGATGACGTGTCATGGAGCATTGTGCTGACAAGCACATGGAACATTGTGATGACAACAGTCCTGGAGCATTGTGCTGAGAAAAGCATAGAGTATTGTGATGGCAAGGGTCAAAGAGCATTGTGATGAAAATTTCATGGAGCATTGTTGTTAAAAAGGTCACAGAGACTGTGGATGACGAGGGCATGGACCACTGTGATGACAACGGTCATGAAGCCTTGTGATGAGTGGACTCACGGAGCATTGTTATGACATGGATCATGGAGCATTGTGATGACAAGGGCATGGAACATTGGTCTAATAAGTTTCATGGATTATTGCAATGACAGTTGGAATGGCGCATTTTGATGACAAGGGCATGGAGCATTGTGAAGACCAGGTCATGCAGTATTGTGAAGACAGGTGTCAGGGAGCATTGTGATGACATATGTAATGGCCCATTGTGATGACAATGGCATGGAGCATTGTGATGCCAAGTGTCATGGAGGATTCTGATGACAAATGTAATGGAGCATTGTAATGACAATGGCTTGGAGCATTGTGAAGACAAGGGTCAGGGAGCATTGTGCTGGCAAGAGCATGGAGAATTGTGATGACACGGGTCATGGAGCATTTGGATGACAAGCATGAGGAGTATTTTGATGACAATCGCATGGATGTTTGTGATGAAAATGGCATGGGGCATCGTGATGAAAAATGCATGGAGCCATTTCGTTACAGCGTTTAAGGAGCATTCTGACGACAAGAGTCATGGAGCATTGTGAGGAATAGTGCATGGAGTATTGTAATGACAGGCATCATGGAGCGTTGTGATGACAAGTGTTATGGAACACTGTGATCACAAGGGTTTGGAGCATTGCGATGACAGAGGTCATGGATCATTTTGATTTCAAGGAGCAAGGAGCATTGTGATGACAAAGGCATGAAGCAATGTGATCCCCAGGTTCATGGAGGATGGTGATGTCAATGGTAATGGAGTATTGTGATGACAAGCGCAAAGAGCACAGTAATGACAAGGTCATGTAGCATTTTGCTGACAAAGACATGGAGCATTGTGATGACAGGTGTCATGGAGCACTGTCATGACAATTGTCACAGAGCATTGTGAATACAGAGGTAATGGAGCATTGGGATGACTAGGGCATGGATCAATTTGATGACAAGTGTCATGGAGTTTGGGCTGAATATATTCATGGAGTATTGTGATGACAGGGGTCATGGAGCATTGTGATGACTAGGTAATGGGGCATTGTGATGACAAGAGTCCCGGATCATTGTGTTGTCAGTTGTCACGCAGTGTTGTGATGACAGTGCTCATGGAGCATTGTGATGATATTGGTCATGGAGCATTGGGCTGAAAATGTTCATGGAGTACTGTGATGACAGGGTTCATCAGCATTGTGATGACAATGGCATGGAACTTTGTGATGACAGGGGCATGGATAATTGTGATGACAAGGGTCATGGAGCATTCTGATGACAAGTTTGTGGAGTATTTTGCTGACAAATCATGTAACACTGTGATGAGAAGTGTCATGGAACATAGTGATGCCAAGAACATGGAGAATTGTGATGACCAGGGAATGGAGCATTGTGATGGCAAGACCGTGGAGCATTGTGATGAGAAGACCATGGATAATTGTGATGAAGAGCGTCATGGAGCACTGTAATGAGAAGTGATATGGAGCATTGTGATGTCAGGGGACATGGAGCATTTTGTTGAACAGGGTCGAGGAACATTTTGATGACAGGGCTAATGGAACATTGTGATGTCATAGGTCATCGAACATTGTGATGATAAGTGCATGTAGCATTGTGATGACAGGAGTCATGGAACATTGTGATGACAGTGGTGGGGGAGTATTGTGATGTTTAGTGATGTAACAGTGTGATATCAGTGGTGAGAGAGAATATTGATGAGAAGTGCATGTAGGATTGTGATGACAAGGTTAATGGAGCATTGTGATGACAAGATTGTGGAGCACTGTGACGACAAGCGCATGGTGCATTCTGATGACGTGTCATGGTGCATTGTGCTAACAAGCGCATGGAGCATTGTGATGACAACGGTCATGGAGCACGGCGCTGAGAAAGGCATAGAGTCTTGTGATGACAAGGGTCAAAGAGCATTGTGATGAAAATTTCATTGAGCATGGAGGTTAAAAAGGTCACAGAGACTGTTGATGACGAGGGCATGGAGCACTGTGATGACAAAGGTTATGAAGCATTGTGATGACTGGAGTCACAGAGCATTTTGATAACAAGGGCATGGAGCATTGTGATGACAAGGGCATGGAAAATTGGTCTAATAAGTTTCATGGATTATTGCAATGACAGTTGGAATGGCACATTGTGATGACAAGGGCTTGGAGCATTGTGAAGACCAGGTCATGCAATATTGTGAAGACAGGTGTCAGGGAGTATTGTGATGAAATATGTAATGGACCATTGTGATGACAATGGCATGGAGCATTGTGATGCCAAGTGTCATGGAGGATTCTGATGACAAAGGTAATGGAGCATTGTAATGACAATGGCTTGTAGCATTGTGATGACAAGGGTCAGGGAGCATTGTGCTGGCAAGTGGATGGATTATTGTGATGACACGGGTCATGGAGCATTTTGATGACAAACTTGTGGAGTATTTTGATGACAGTGGCATGGAGCATTGTGATGAAAATGGCATGGGGCATTGTGATGAAAAAGGCATGGAACCTTTTATTGACAGGGTTCAAGGAGCCTTCTGACAATAAGTGTCAGGGAACCTTGTGATGACAAGTGTATTGAGAATTGTGATGACAAAGGTCATGGAGCATTGTGATGAAAAGGGCATGGAGTACTTTGATGACAGACATCATGGAGCGTTGTGATGACAAGTGTTATGGAACATTGTGATCACAAGTGTTTGGAGCATTGTGATGAGAGAGGTCATGGATTATTTTGATTTCAAGGAGCATGGAGCATTGTGATGACAAGGTCATGGAGCAATGTGATCCCAAGGTTCACTGAGGATTGTGATGACAATGATAATGCAGTTTTGTGATGACAGGCGCAGAGAGCATTGTAATGAAAACGTCATGTAGCATTTTGCTCATAAAGGCATGGAACATTGTGATGACAGGTGTCATGGAGCACTGTGGTGATATGCGTCACTGAGCATTGTGAATACAGGGGTCATGGAGCATTGGGATGACTAGGGCATGAATCATTGTGATGACAAGTTTCATGGAGCATAGGGCTGAAAATGTTCATGGAGTATAGTGATGACAGGGATCATGGGGCATTGTGATGACTAGGGAATGGAGCATTGTGATGACAAGAGTCCCGTATCACTGTGTTGTCAGAGGTCATCGAGTGTTGTGATGACAGTGGTCATGGAGCATTGTGATGATATTGGTCATGGAGCATTGTGATGAGAAGGTCATGGAGCATTGGGCTGAAAATGTTCATTGAGTATTGTGATGACAGGGGTCATGGAACATTGTGATGACAAGGAAATGTAGCACTGTGAATAAAAGACCATGGAGACTTGTGATGACAAATCTCCTGGAGCATTCTGATGAAAAGGGGCATGGAGCATTGTGATTACAGGAGTCTTGGAGCATTGTTATGACGAGGGCATGGAGCATTGTGAGGAGAAGGCCATGGAGCATTCTGGTGACATGTGTCATGGAGCTCTGTGATGACAAGTGCATGGAGCACTGTGGTTACAGGGGTCATGAAGAATTGTCATGAAAAGAGCATGGAGCCTTCTCATGACAGGGTTCAAGGAGCATACTGATGACAAGTGTCTGGGAGCATTGTGATGACAAGTGTATTGAGCATTGTGATGACAAGGGTTATGGAGCATAGTGATGAGAAGACCATCGATAATTGTGATGATGAGCGTCATGGGGTGTTGTGATGATAAATGTTATGGAACATTGTGATAAAATGCGTTTGGGTCATTGTGATGACAGAGGTCATGGTGCATTTTGACTTCATTGTGATGACAATAGCCTGAAGCATGATGATGGGCATGGTGCATTGTGATGACTGGGTTCATGGAGCATTGAGATGAAAAGGGGCATGGAGCATTGTGATTACAAGCGTCTTGGAGTATTGTGATGACAAGGGCAAGGAGCATTGTGATGACAAGGGCATGGAACATTCTGATGACATGCGTCATGGATCTTTTGATTACAAGGGCATGGAGAATTTTGATTACAGGGGTCTTGGAGCATTGTGATGACAAGTGTCATGGAGCCTTGTGAATGACAAGGCTGTGGAACACTGTGATGGCAGAGGTCATGGAGCATTGCTATGACAGGGGTAATGGAGCATTGTGATGGGAAAGACATGGAGCATTTGTCTGAAATGTTTCATGAATTATTGTGATGAGAGTGGGCATGGAGCATTGTGATGACTAGGGCACGGAACACTGTGATACATGAGTCGAGGAGGATTGAAATGACAAGATCATGGAGCCCTCTGATAAGAAGGGCATCGAGCATTGTGATGACAAGTGTCATGGAGCGTTGTGATGACAATGACATGGAACATTGTGATGCAAGGGTCATGGAGCTCTGTGATGACAAAGGTCATGGGGCATTTTGATGACAAGGGTGTGGTGCATTTTGATGAGAAGGGAAGGGAGTATTTTGGTGACAAGGTTATGTAGGAATTTGATGAAAATTGTAATGGAACATTTTGATGACATGGGTTATAGAACACTGTGATGTCAGGGGTCATGGAACTTTGGGATGAAAAGGATCATGGAGCATTTTGATGTCAGGGGTTATAGAACATTGTGATGTCAGGGGTCATGGAACATTGTGATTATAAGGGGATGTAGAATTGTGATGACAGGGGTCATGGAATATTGTGATTACAGGGGTGAGGGAGTATTGTGACGAGTAGTGATGGAACATTGTGATATCTCTGGTGAGAGAGCATGTTGATGAGAAATGCATGGAGCATTGTGATTACAAGGTTTATGGAGCATTGCAATGACAAGTTTGTGGACCGTTGTGAGGAAAAGCGCGTGGCACATTGTGATGACAAGGGTCATGGAATATTTTTCTGCCAAAGGCATGGAGCATTGTAATGACAATGGTCATGGAGGATTGTGATGAAATGTTCAAGGAGCATTGTGGTTACAAATGTCACAGAGCCTTGTGATGATGCGGGCATGGACCGTTGTGATGACAAACGTTATGTAGCATTGTGATGACTGGAGTGTACGGAGCATTGTGATGACAGGAGTCATGACGCATTGTGATGACTAGGGCATGGAGCATTGTGATGACAGGGGCATGAAACATTGGTCTGACAAGTTTCATAGATTATTGTGATGATAGTGGGCATGCTGCATTGTGATAAAAATGGCATGGAGCATTGTGATGAGAAGGTCATGGAGTATTGTGAAGACAGGTGTCATTGAGCACTGTGATGACATATGACATGGTCCATTGCAATGACAATGGCAGGGAGCATTGTGATGCCAAATATAATGGAGGATTGTAATGACAAACATAATGGTGCATTGTGATGACTAGGGCTCTGTGCATTATGATGAGAATGGCCATTGAGAATTTTCATGACAAGGGCATGATGCATTGTGATGACAATATCCTGGAGCATTGTGATGAGAAAATCATGGAACCTTGTGATGAAAAGTCTCATGGAGCATAGTGATGAAGAGGGGCATGGAGCATTGTGATAAGAAGGGTCATGGAACCTTGTTATGACAAGGCCATGGAACATCGTGATGGCAAGGGTCAAGGAGCATTGTAATGACAGGTGTAATGGAGCATTGTGATGGCATGGGCATGGATCATTGTGATGAGAAGGCCATGGAGCATTCTGATGACATGCGTCATGGAGCTTTGTGATGACAAGGGCATGGAGCAGTGTGATTACAGTGTTTTGGAGCAATGTGATGAAAAAGTAATGGATCATTGTGATGAAAAAGGTATGGAGCCTTGTCATGACAGGGTTGAAAGAGCATACAGACAACAAGTGTCAGGGAGCATTTTGATGACAAGTGTATTGAGCATTGTGGTGACAAAGGTCATGGAGCATTGTGATGAGAAGACATTGGATAATTGTGATGACGAGCGTCATGGGGCATTGTGAGGACAAGATTTATGGAATATTGGGATCACAAGGGTTTGGAGCATTGTTATGACAGAGGTCATGTAGCATGTTGATATCATTGTGATGACAATAGCATGAAGCATTATGATGATGGGCATGGTGCAATTTGATGAGAGGGTTCATGGATCCTTGGGATGAAAAGGAGCAGGGATCACTGTGATTACAGGGGTCTTGGAGTATTGTGATGAGAAGGGTCATGGAGCCTTGTGATGACAAGTCCATGGACAATCGTGATGGCAGGGGTCATGGAGCATTGTGAGGAGAAGGGATGGAGCATTCTGATGATATGCATCATGGAGCTTTTTGATGACACGGGCATGGAGCAATGTGATGAGAGCTTTCATGGAGCATTGTGATGACAATGACATGGAGCATTGTGATGCCAAGAGTCATGGATCTTTGTGTTGACAACGACATGGAGCATTTTGATGACCAGGGCGTTGTGAAATGTGATGAGAATGGCAGGGAGCATTGTGATGACAGGGTCATGGAGCAATTTGATGAAAAGGGTCATGGAATATTTTGATGACAGTGGTTATGGAACACTGTGATGTCAGCGGTCATGGAGCATGTTGATAAAACGGTCATGGAGCATTTTGATGACAGGGCTAATGGAACATTGTGATGTCAGTGGTCATCGAATATTGTGATGATAATGCATGTAGCATTGTGATGACAGGAGTCATGGAACATTGTGATGACAGGGGTGAGGGAGTATTGTGATGAATAGTGATGTAACATTGTGATATCAGTGTTGAGAGAGCATTTTGATGAGACGTGCATGGAGCATAGTGATGACCAGGTCATGCAGTATTGTGAAGACAGGTGTCAGAGAGCATTGTGATGACATATGTAATGGCCCATTGTGATGACAATGGCATGGAGCATTGTGATGCCAAGTGTCATGGAGGATACTGATGACAAAGTTAATGGAGCATTGTGATGACAATGGCTTGGAGGATTGTGATGACAAAGGTCAGGGAGCATTGTGCTGACAAGTGCATGGAGAATTGTGATGAAAAGGATCATGGAGCATTCTGACGACAAGCTTGTGGAGTATTTTGATGACAATGGCATGGAGCACTGTGATGAAAATGGCATGTGGCATTGTGATGAAAAAGGCATTGAGACTTTTCATGACAGGCTTCCTGTAGCATTCTTACGACAATTGTCAGGGAGCATTGTGATGACAATTGTATTGAGAATTGTGATGACAAATGTCATGGAGCATTGTGATGAAAAGTACATGGAGTATTGTGATGACAGGCAACATGGAGCGTTGTGATGACAAGTGTTATGGAACATTGTTATCACAAGGGTTTGGAGCATTGTGTTGAGAGAGGTCATGGATCATTTTGATTTCAAGGAGCATGCAGCATTGTGTTGACAAGGACATGAAGCAATGTGATCCCAACTTTCATGGAGGATTGTGATGACAATGGTAATAGAGTATTGTGATGACAAGCGAATAGAGCATTGTAATGACAAGCTCATGTAGCATTTTGTTGACAAAGGCATGGAGCATTGTGATGACAGGTGTCATGGAGCACTGTGATAACAAGCGTCACGGAGCATTGTGAATACTGAGGTCATGGAGTACTGGGATGACAAGGGCATGGATCATTTTGATGATAAGTGTCATGAAGCATTGGGCTGAAAATGTTCTTGGAGTATTGTGATGACAGGGTCATGGAGCATTGTGATGACAGGGTTCATGGAGCATTGAGATGAAAAGGGCCATGGAGAATTGTGATTACATGGGTCTGGGAGCATTGTGATGACAAGGGCATGGAGCAGTGTGATGAGAAGGCCATGGAACATTCTAATGACATGTCTCATGTAGCTTTGTGATTATAAGTGCATGGAGCATTGTCATCACAGGGGTCTTGGAGCATTGTGATGACAAGTGTCATGGAGACTTGTGATGACAAGGCCGTGGAACATTGTGGTGGCAGGGGTCATGGAGCATTGTTATGACAGGTGTAATGGAGCATTGTGATGAGAAGGGCATGGAGCATTGTGATTACAAGGTTAATGAAGCATTGCAATGACAAATTTGTGGACCGTTGTGATGAAAAGTGTGTGGCACATTGTGATGACAAGTGTCATGGATCATTTTTCTGACAAATGCATGGAGCATTGTGATGACAAGGGTCACGGAGCATTGTTATGAAAAATTCATGGAGCATTGTGGTTACAAAGGTAAAAGAGCCTTGTGATGACGTGGGAATGGACCATTGTGATGACAAACGTTATGAAGCATTGTGATGACTGCAGTCATGGAGCAATGAGATGACAGGGGTCATGGAGAATTGTGATGACAAGGAATTGGAGCATGGTGATGACAAGGTACTGGAGAATTGTAATGAGAAGACCGTGGAGACTTGAAATGACCAGTGTCATGGAGAATTCTCATGAAAAGGGGCATGGAGCATTGTGATTACAGGGTTTTTGGAGCATTGTGATGACAAGGGCATGGAGCATTGTGAGGAGAAGGCCATGGAGCATTTTGATGACATGCATCTTGGAGCTTTGTGATGAAAAGGGCATGGAGCATTTTGATTACAGGGGCCTTGGAGCATTGTGATGAAAAGGGCATGGATCATTGTGATGAAAAAGGCATGGAGGCTTGTCATAACAGGGTTCAAGGAGCATACAGACAACAAGCGTCAAAGAGCATTTTGATGACAAGTGTATTGAGCATTGTGATGACAATGGTCATGGAGCATTGTGATGAGAAGACCATGGATAATTGTGATGAAGAGCGTCATGGAGCACTGTAATGACAAGGGCTATGGAGCACTGTGATGTCAGGGGACATGTAGCATTTTGATGAAAAGTGTCATGGAGCATTTTGATGACAGGGCTAATGGAACATTGTGATGTCATAGGTCATCGAACATTGTGATGATAAGTGCATGTAGCATTGTGATGACAGGAATCATGGAACATTGTGATGACAGGGGTGGGGTAGTATTGTGATGAATAGTGATATAACAGTGTGATATCAGTGGTGAGAGAGCATATTGATGAGAAGTTCATGGAGCATTGTGATGACCAGGTTAATGGAGCATTGTGATGACAAGATTGTGGAGCACTGTGATGACAAGCGCATGGTGCATTGTGATGACGTGTCATGGAGCATTGTGCTGGAAAGTGCGTGGAGCATTGTGATGACAACAGTCATGGAGCATTGTGCTGAGAAAGGCATAGAGTATTGTGATGACAAGGGTCAAAGAGCATTGTGATGAAATTCTCATGGAGCATTGAGGTTAAAAAGGTCACAGAGACTGTTAATGACGAGGACATGGACTACTGTGATGACAAATGTCATGAAGCATTGTGATGACTGGAGTCACAGAGCATTTTGATAAGAAGGGCAAGGAGCATTGTGATGCCAAGGGTATGGAATATTGGTCTAATAAGTTTCATGGATTATTGCCATGACAGTTGGAATGGCGCATTGTGATGACAACGGCATGGAACATTGTGAAGACCAGGTCATGCAGTATTGTGAAGACAGGTGTGAGGGAGCATTGTGATGACATATGTAATGGCCCATTGTGATGACAATGGCATGGAGCATTGTGATGCCAAGTGTCATGGAGGATTCTGATGACAAATGTAATGGAGCATTGTGATGACAATGGCTTGGAGCATTGTGATGACAATGGTCATGTAGCATTGTGCTGAGAAAGGCATAGAGTATTGAGATGGCAAATGTCAAAGACCATTGTGATGAAAATTTCATGGAGCATTGTTGTTAAAAAGGTCACAGAGACTGTTGATGATGAGGGCATGGACCACTGTGATGACAAAGTTCATGAAGCATTGTGATGAGTGGACTCACTGAGCATTGTTATGACATGGGTCATGGAGCATTGTGATGACAAGGGCATGGAACATTGGTCTAATAAGTTTCATGGATTATTGCAATGACAGTTGGAATGGCACATTGTGATGACAAGGACATGGAGCATTGTGATGACCAGGTCATGGAGTATTGTGAAGACAGGTGTCAGGGAGCATTGTGATGACATATGTAATGGCCCATTGTGATGACAATGGCATGGAACATGGTGATGACAGGTGTTATGGAGGATTCTGATGACAAAGGTAATGGAGCATTGTGATGACAATGGCTTGGAGCATTGTGATGACAAGGGTCAGGGAGCATTGTGCTGGAAGGTGCATGGAGAATCGTGATGACACGGGTCAAGGAGCATTTTGATGACAAATTTGTGGAGTATTTTGATGACAATGGCATGGAGCATTCTGATGAAAATGGCATGGGGCATTGTGATGAAAAAGCACGGAGCCTTTTAGTGACAGGGTTCAAGGAGCATTCTGACGACAAGAGTCAGGGAGCATTGTGATGACAAGTGTATTGAGAATTGTTATGCCAAAGGTCATGGAACACTGTGATGAAAAGGACATGGAGTATTGTGATGCCAGGCATCATGGAGCGTTGTGATGACAAGTGTTATGGAACATTGTGATCACAAGTGTTTGGAGCATTGTGATGACAGAGGTCATGGATCATTTTGATTTCAAGGAGCATGGAGCATTGTGATGACAACGGCATGAAGCAATGTGATCCCAAGGTTCATGGAGGATTGTGATGACAATAGTAATGCAGTTTTCTGATGTCAGGCGCATAGAGCATTGTAATGAAAAGGTCATGTAGCATTTTGCTGAAAAAGGCACAGAACATTGTGATGACAGGTGTCATGGAGCACTGTGGTGACATGCGTCACAGAGCATTGTGAATACAGGGGTCTTGGAGCATTGGGATGACTAGGGCATGGATCATTGTGATGACAAGGTTCATGGAGCATAGGGCTGAAAATGTTCATGGAGAATAGTGATGACAGGGATCATGGGGCATTGTGATGACTAGGGAATGGAGCATTGTGATGACAAGAGTCCCATATCACTGTGTTGTCAGCGGTCATGGAGTGTTGTGATGACACTGGTCATGGAGCATTGTGATGATATTGGTCATGGAGCATTGTGGTGAGAAGGTCATGGAGCATTGGGCTGAAAATATTCATGGAGTATTGTGATGACAGGGGTCATGGAACATTGTGATGACAAGGAAATGTAGCACTGTGAATAGAAGACCACGGAGACTTGTGATGACAAGTCTCCTGTAGCATTCTGATGAAAAGAGGCATGGAGCATTGTGATTACAGGAGTCTTGGAGCACTGTTATGACAAGGGCATGGAGCATTGTGAGGGGAAGGCCATTGAGCATTCTGATGACAGAAGTCATGGAGCTTTGTGATGACAAGTGCATGGAGCACTGTGATTACAGGGGACTTGAAGAATTGTGATGAAATGGCATGGAGCCTTGTCATGACAGTGCTCAAGGAGCATACTGATGACAAGTGTCAGGGAGCATTGTGATGATAAGTGTATTGAGCATTGTGATGACAAGGGCTATGGAGCATTGTGATGAGAAGACCATGGATAATTGTGGTGATGAGCATCATGGGTGTCTTGGAGCATTGTGATGAGAAGGGTCATGGAGACTTGTGATGACAAGTCCATGGAACATCGTGATGGCAGGGGTCATGGAGCATTGTGAGGAGAAGGGATGGAGCATTTTGATGACATGTGTCATGGAGCTTTGTGATGACAAACTCATGGAGCATTGTGATTAAAGGGGTCTTGGTGCATTGTGATGACAAGTGTCATGGAGCCTTGTGATGACAAGGCCATGGAACATTGTGAAGGCAGGGTTCATGGAGCATTGTTACGACTGGGTTAATGGAGCAATGTAATGAGAAGTGCATGGAGCATTGGTCTGAAATATTTCATGGATTATTGTGATGAGAGTGGGCATGGAGCATTGTGATGACATGGGCTCTGAACACTGTGATACATGGGTCATGGAGGATTGTAATGACAAGTGCATGGAGCATTGTGATTAGAAGGGCATTGAGCATTGTGATGAAAAGTGTCATGGAGCTTTGTGATGACAAGGGCATGGAGCAATGTGATGAGAGGGTTCAAGGAGCATTTTTATGACAGGGATAATGGAGCATTGTAATGGCAACTGCATGGAGCACTGTGATGAGAAGTCCATGGAGTATTCTGATGACATGAGTCATGGAGCTTTGTGATGACAAGGGCATGGAGCAATATGATGAGAGCTTTCATGGTGCATTGTGATGACAATGACATGGAGCATTGTGATGCCAAGGGTCATGGATCTTTGTGATGACAAAGTTCATGGACTATTTTGATAACAAGGGCATTGTGCATTGTGATGAGAAGGGCAGGGAGCATTGTAATGACAGGGTCATGGAGAAATTTGATGAAAAGTGTCATGGAATATTTTTTAACATCTTTTTTTAATTTTTTGCTTTATAACAATTTAAATCAGTTATACATATACATATGTTCCCATATCCCCTCCCTTTTGCATCTCCCTCCCACCCTCCCTATCCCACCCCTCCAGGCGGTCCCAAAGCACCGAGCTCATCTCCCTGTGCTATGCGGCTGCTTCCCACTAGCTATCTACCTTACGTTTGGTAGTGTATATATGTCCATGCCGCTCTTTCACTTTGTCACAGCTTACCCTTCCCCCTCCCGATATCCTCAAGTCCATTCTCTAGTAGGTCTGAGTCTTTATTCCTATCTTACCCCTATGTTCTTCATGACATTTTTTTTCTTAAATTCCTTATATATGTGTCAGCATACAGTATTTGTCTTTCTCTATCTGACTTACTTCACTCTGTATGACAGACTCTAGGTCCATCCACCTCAATACAAATAGGTCAATTTCATTTCTTTTTATGGCTGAGTAATATTCCATTGTATATATGTGCCACATCTTCTTTACCCATTCATCCGATGATGGACCCTTAGGTTGTTTCCATCTCTGGGGTATTGTAAATAGGGCTGCTATGAACATTTTGGTACATGTCTCTTTTTGAATTATGGTTTTCTCAGGGTATATGCCCAGTAGTGGGATTGCTGGGTCATATGGTAGTTCTATTTGTAGTTTTTTAAGGAACCTCCATACCGTTCTCCATAGTGGCTGTACCAATTCACATTCCCACCAGCAGTGCAACAGTGTTCCCTTTTTTCCACACCCTCTCCAGCATTTATTGTTTCTAGATTTTTTGATGATGGCCATTCTGACTGGTGTGAGATGATATCTCATTGTAGTTTTGATTTGCATTTTTCTGATGAGTAAAGATGTTGAGCATCCTTTCATGTGTTTGTTGGCTGTCTGTATATCTTCTGTGGAGAAATGTCTATTTAGGTCTTCTGCCCATTTTTGGATTGGGTTGTTTGTTTTTTTGTTATTGAGCTGCCCGAGCTGCTTATAAATTTTGGAGATTAATCCTTTGTCAGTTGCTTCATTTGCAAATATGTTCTCCCATTCTGAGGGTTGTCTTTCCGTCTTGATTATGTTTTCCTTTGCTGTGCAAAAGCTTTTAAGTTTCATTAGGTCCCATGTGTTTATTTTTGTCTTTATTTCCATTTCTCTAGGAGGTGGGTCAAAAAGGATCTTGCTGTGATTTATGTCATAGAGTGTTCTGCCTGTGTTTTCCTCTAAGAATTTGATAGTTTCTGGCCTTACATTTAGGTCTTTAATCCATTTTGAGCTTATTTTTGTGTATGGTGTTAGGGAGTGATCTAATCTCATATTTTTACATGTCCCTATCCAGTTTTCCCAGCACCACTTATTGAAGAGACTTTCTTTTCTCCACTGTACATTCCTGCCTCCTTTATCAAAGATAAGGTGAACATATGTCCACGGGTTTATCTCTGGGCTTTCTATCCTGTTCCATTGATCTTTCTTTCTGTTTTTGTGCCAGTACCATACTGTCTTGATTACTGTAGCTTTGTAGTATAGTCTGAAGTCAGGGAGCCTGATTCCTCCAGCTCCATTTTTCGTTCTCAAGATTGCTTTGGCTATTCGGGGTCTTTTGTGTTTCCATACAAATTGTGAAATTTTTTGCTCTACTTCTGTGAAAAATGCCAGTGGTAGTTTGATAGGGATTGCACTGAATCTGTCGATTGCTTTGGGTAGTAGAGTCATTTTCACAATGTTGATTCTTCCAATCCAAGAACATGGTACCTCTCTCCATCTATTTGTATCATCTTTATTTTCTTTCATCAGTGTCTTATAATTTTCTGCATATAGGTCTTTTGTCTCCTTAGGTAGGTTTATTCCTAGATATTTTATTCTTTTTGTTGCAATGGTAAATGGGAGTGTTTCCTTGATTTCACTTTCAGATTTTTCATCATTAGTATATAGGAATGCCAGAGATTTCTGTGCATTAATTTTGTATCCGGCAACTTTACCAAATTCATTGATTAGCTCTAGTAGTTTTCTGGTAGCATCTTTAGGATTCTCTATGTATAGTATCATGTCATCTTCAAACAGTGACAGCTTTACTTCTTCTTTTCCGATTTGGACTCCTTTTATTTCCTTTTCTTCTCTGATTGCTGAGGCTAAATCTTCCAAAACTATGTTGAATAAGAGTGGTGAGAGTGGGCAACCTTGTCTTGTTCCTGATCTTAGTGGAAATGGTTTCACTTTTTCACCATTGAAGACGATGCTGGCTGTGGGTTTGTCATATATGGCCTTTATGATGTTGAGGAAAGTACCCTCTATGCCTACTTTCTGCAGGGTTTTTATCATAAATGGGTGTTGAATTTTGTCTAAAGCTTTCTCTGCATCTATTGAGATGATCATATGGTTTTTCTCCTTCAATTTGTTAATATGGTGTATCACGTCGATTGATTTGCATATATTGAAGAATCCTTGCATTCCTGGAATAAACCCCACTTGATCATGGTGTATGATCCTTTTAATGTGCTGTTGGATTCTGTTTGCTAGTATTTTGTTGAGGATTTTTGCATCTATGTTCATCAGTGAAATTGGCCTGTAGTTTTCTTTCTTTGTGAAATCCTTGCCTGGTTTTGGTATCAAGGTGATGGTGGTCTCGTAGAATGAGTTTGGGAGTGTTCCTCCCTCTGCTATATTTTGGAAGAGTTTGAGAAGGATAGGTGTTAGCTCTTCTCTTAATGCTTGATAGAATTCGCCTGTGAAGCCATCTGGTCCTGGGCTTTTGTTTGTTGGAAGATTTTTTATCACAGTTTCAATTTCAGTGCTTGTGATTGGTCTGTTCATATTTTCTATTTCTTCCTGATTCAGTCTTGGCAGGTTGTGCATTTCTAAGATTTTTTTCCATTTCTTCCAGGTTGTCCATTTTATTGGCATAGAGTTGCTTGTAGTAATCTCTCATGATCTTTTGTATTTCTGCAGTGTCAGTTGTTATTTCTCCTTTTTCATTTCTAATTCTATTGATTTGAGTCTTCTCCCTTTTTTTCTTGATGAGTCTGGCTAATGGTTTATCAATTTTGTTTATCTTCTCAAAGAACCAGCTTTTAGTTTTATTGATCTTTACTATCGTTTCCTTCATTTCTTTTTCATTTATTTCTGATCTGATTTTTATGATTTCTTTCCTTCTGCTAACTTTGGGATGTTTTTGTTCTTCTTTCTCTAATTGCTTTAGGTGCAAGGTTCGGTTGTTTATTCGAGATGTTTCCTGTTTCTTAAGGTGGGATTGTATTGCTATAAACTTCCCTCTTAGAACTGCTTTTGCTGCATCCCATAGGTTTTGCGTCGTCGTGTGTTCATTGTCATTTGTTTCTATATATTTTTTTTAATTTCCTCTTTGATTTCTTCAGTAATCACTTCGTTATTATGTACTGTATTGTTTAGCCTCCATGTGTTTGTATTTTTACAGCTCTATGCCTGTAATTGATATCAAGTCTCATAGCATTGTGGTCGGAAAAGATACTTGATACAATTTCAATTTTCTTATATTTACCAAGGCTTGATTTGTGACCCAAGATATGATCTATCCTGGAGAATATTCCATGAGCACTTGAGAAAAATGTGTATTCTGTTGTTTTTGGATAGAATATCCTATAAATATCAATTAAGTCCATCTTGTTTAATGTGTCATTTAAAGCTGGTGTTTCCTTATTTATTTTCATTTTGGATGATCTGTCAATTGGTGAAAGTGGGGTGTTAAAGTCCCCTACTATGATTGTATTACTGTCGATTTCTCCTTTTATGGCTGTTAGCATTTGCCTTATGTATTGAGTTGCTCCTATGTTGGGTGCATAAATATTTACAATTGTTATATCTTCTTCTTGGATCGATCCCTTGATCATTATGTAGTGTCCTTCTTTGTCTCTTCTAGTAGTCTTTATTTTAAAGTCTATTTTGTCTGATATGAGAATTGCTACTCCAGCTTTCTTTTGGTTTCCATTTAAATGGAATATCTTTTTCCATCCCTTTACTTTCAGTCTGTATGTGTCTCTAAGTCTGAAGTGGGTCTCTTGTAGAAAGTATATATAAAGGTCTTGTTTTTGTATCCATTCAGCCAATCTGTGTCTTTTGGTGGGAGCATTTAGTCCATTTACATTTAAGGTAATTATCGATATGTTTGTTCCTATTCCCATTTTCTTAATTATTTTGGGTTCGTTATTGTAGGTCTTTTCCTTCTGTTGTGTTTCTTGCCTAGAGAAGTTCCTTTAGCATTTGTTGTAAAGCTGGTTTGGTGGTGCTGAACTCTCTCAGCTTTTGCTTGTCTGTAAACATTTTAATTTCTCCATCAAATCTGAATGAGATCCTTGCTGGGTAGAGTAATCTTGGTTGCAGGTTTTTCTCTTTCATCACTTTAATTATGTCCTGCCACTCCCTTCTGGCTTGTAGAGTTTCTGCTGAGAGATCAGCTGTTATCCTGATGGGGATTCCCTTGTGTGTTATTTGTTGTTTTTGCCTTGCTGCTTTTAATATGATTTCTTTGTGTTTACTTTTTGACAGTTTGATTAATATGTGTCTTGGCGTATTTCTCCTTGGATTTATTCTATATGGGACTCTCTGTGCCTCCTGGACTTGATTAACTATTTCCTTTCCCATATTAGGGAAGTTTTCAACTATAATCTCTTCAAATATTTTCTCAGACCCTTTCTTTTTCTCTTCTACTTCTGGAACCCCTATAATTCGAATGTTAGTGCGTTTAATGTTGTCCCAGAGGTCTCTGAGACTGTCCTCTGTTCTTTACATTCTTTTTTCTTTATTTTGCTCTGCAGCAGTTATTTCCACTATTTTATCTTCCACCTCACTTATCCGTTCTTCTGCCTCAGTTATTCTGCTATTGATCCCATCTAGAGTATTTTTTTTATTTCATTATTGTATTTTTAATTGATGCTTGATTCATCTTTAGTTCTTCTAGGTCCTTGTTAACTGTTTCTTGCATTTTGTCTATTCTATTTCCAAGATTTTGGATCTGGGAAATAGAATCTTGGATCATCTTTACCATCATTATTCTGAATTCTTTTTCAGGTAGACTGCCTATTACCTCTTCATTTGTTAGGTCTGGTGGGTTTTTTATCTTGCTCCTTCTCCTGCTGTGTGTTTTTCTGTCTTCTCATTTTGCTTATGTTACAGTGTTTGGGGTCTCCTTTTTGCAGGCTGCAGGTTCGTATTTCCCGTTGTTTTTGGTGTCTGTCCCCAGTGGCTAAGGTTGATTTAGTGGGTGTAGGCTTCCTGGTGGAGGGTACTAGTGCCTGTGTTCTGGTGGATGAGGCTGGATATTGTCTTTCTGGTGGGCAGGTCCACGTCTGGTGTTTTGGGGTGTCTGCGGACTTTTTATGATTTTAGGCCACCTCTCTGCTAATGGGTGGCGTTGTGTTTCTGTCTTGCTAGTTGTTTGGCATAGGGTGTCCAGCACTTTAGCTTGCTGGTCGTTGAGTGAAGCTGGGTGCTGGTGTTGAGATGGAGATCTCTGGAAGATTTTCGCCGTTTGATATTATGTGGAGCTGGGAGGTCTCTTGTGGACCAGTGTCCTGAAGTTGGCTCTCCCACCTCAGAGGCACAGCACTGACTCCTGGCTCCTCAATTTGGGATGATTTGTTGTCTATTCATGTATTCCACAGATGCAGGGTACATCAAGTTGATTGTGGAGCTTTAATCCGCTGCTTCTGAGGCTGCTGGGAGAGGTTTCCCTTTCTCTTCTTTGTTCTCACAGCTCCTGGGTCTCAGCTTTGGATTTGGCCCCGCCTCTGCGTGTAGGTCGCCGGAAGGCATCTGTTCTTCGCTCAGACAGGACACGGTTAAAGGAGCAGCCTCTTCGGTGACTCTGGCTCACTCAGACCGGGAGGGAAGGAGGGGCACGGAGTGCAGGGCGAGCCTGCAGCGGCCGATTTCGGTGTGAAGTTGCACCAGCCCTAGGCACACCGTGTGTTCTGCCAGGGAAGCCGCCCCTGGATCCCGGGACACCGGCACTGGCGGGCTACACAGGCTCCTGGCAGGGCAGTATGGACAGTGACCTGCGCTCGCACACAGGCTTCTTGGCGGCGGCAGCAGCAGCCCCAGTGTCCCACGCAGGTCACTGGGCTCCTTGCTTTCCATCGTGACGCACGCCTGTCTGTGGAGCCCCTTTAAACAGCACTCTTAATCCCCTCGCCCCGTGCACCAGGAAACCAAGAGGGAAGAAAAAGTCTCTTGCCTCTTCAGCAGCTCCAGAGTTTTCCCGGACTCCCTGCCGGCTAGCTGTAGCACATTAGCCCCCTTCAGGCTGAGTTCTCGCCGCCAGCCCCAGTCCTCTCCCTGCGCCCTGACCGAAGCCCGAGACTCAGCTTCCAGCGCCGCCTGCTCTGGCGGGCGAGCAGACAAGCCTCTTGGGTTGGTGAGTGCCGCTCGGCACAGATCCTCTGTGCGGGAAAGTCTCCGCTTTGCCCTACCCAGGTATGTGGGGAGTTTCTTGCCTTTTGGGAGGTTTGGGGTCTTCTGCCAGCATTCAGTAGGTGTTCTGTAGGAGTTGGTCCACGTGTAGCTGTATTTCTGGTGTATCCGTGGAGAGGAAGGTGATCTCCGCGTCTTACTCTTCAACCATCTTACCCGGAAGTCGGTCATGGAATATTCTGATGACACGGTTTATGGAACACTGTGATGTCAGCGGTCATGGAGCATTTTGATGAAAAGGGTCATGGAGCATTTTGATGACAGGGTTTAAGGAACATTGTGATGTCAGGGGTCATCGAACATTGTGATGATAAATGCATGTAGCATTGTGATGACAGGAGTCATGGAAAATTGTTTGACAGGGGTGAGGGAGTATTGTGATGAATAGTGATGTAACATAGTGATATCAGTGGTGAGAGAGCATTTTGATGAGAAATGCATGGAGCATTGTGAAGACAAACGTAATGGAGCATTGTGATGACAAGATTGTGGAGCACTGTGATGAAAAGCGCATGGCGCATTATGATGACATGTGTCCTGGAGCACTGTGCTGACAAGCGCATGGAGCATTGTGATGAAAAGGGTCATGGAGCATTGTGCAGAGAAAGTCATAGAGCATTGTGATGACAAGGGTCAAAGAGCATTGTGATGAAAAGTTCATGGAGCATTGTGGTTAAAATGGTCACAGACACTGTTGATGACGAGGGCACGGACCATTGTGTTAACAAATATCATGAAGCATTGTGCTGAATGGAGGCAAGGAGTATTGTGATGACAGGGGTCATGGAGCTTTGTGATAACAAGGGCATGGAGCATTGTGATGACTAAGGCATGGAGCATTGGTCTAATAAGTTTCATGGATTATTGCAATGACAGTTGGAATGGTGCAGTGTGATGACAAGGGCATGGAGCATTGTGATGACCAGGTCATGCCGTATTGTGAAGACAGGTGTCAGAGAGCATCGTGATGACATATGTAATGGCCCATTGTGATGACAATGACATGGAGCATTGTGATGCAAGGTGTCATGGAGGATTCTGATGACAAAGTTAATGGAGCATTGTGATGACAATGACTTGGAGCATTGTGATGACAAGGGTCACGGAGCATTGTGCTGAGAAGTGCATGGAGAATTGTGATGACAAGGGTCATGGAGAATTCTGATGACAAGCTTGTGGAGCATTGTGATGACAATGGCATGGAGCATTGTGATGAAAACGGCATGGGGCACTGTGATGAAAAAGGCATGGAGTCTTTTCGTGACAGGGTTCAATGAGCATTCTGACGACAAGTGTCAGGGAGCATTGTGATGACAAGTGTATTGAGAATTGTGATGACAAAAGTCATGGAGCATTGTAAGGAAAAGGCATGGAGTATTGTGATAACAGTCATCATGGAGCGTTGTGATGACAAGTGTTATGGAACATTGTGATCACAAGTGTTTGGAGCATTGTGATGACAGACGTCATGGATCATTTTGATTTCAGGGAACATGGAGCATTGGATAACATAGGTCATGGAGCATTGTGATATCAGGGATCATGGAGCATTTTGATCAAAACGGTCATGGAGCATTTTGATGACAGGGGTTATGGAACATTGTGATGTCAGTGGTCATCGAACATTGTGATGATAATTGCATGCAGCATTGTGATGACAGGAATCATGGAACATTGTGATGAGAGGGGTGAGGGAATATTGTGATGAATAGTGATGTAACATTGTGATATCAATGGTGAGAGAGCATTCTGAAGAGAAGTGCATGGAGCATTGTGATGACAAAGTTTAGGGAGCGTTGTGATGACAAGATTGTTGCGCACTGTGATGACAAGCGCATGGTGCATTGTGAAGACATGTGTCATGGAGCATTGTTCTGAAAAGCGCATGGAGCATTGTGATGAAAAGGGTAATGGAGCATTGTGCTGAGAAAGGCATAGAGCATTGTGATGACAAGGGTCAAAGAGCATTGTGATGAAAAGTTCATGGAGCATTGTGGTTAAAATGGTCACAGAGACTGTTGATGACGAGGGCATGGACTATTGTGATGACAAAGGTCATGAAGCATTGTGATGACTGGAGTCACGGAGCATTGTGATGACAGGGGTCATGGAGCATTGTGATAAGAAGGGCATCGAGCATTGTGATGAAAAGGGCATGGATCATTGGTCTAATAAGTTTCAGGGATTATTGTGATGACAATTGGAATGGTGCATTGTGATGACAAGGGCATGGAGCATAGTGATGACCAGGTCATGCAGTATTGTGGAGACAGGTGTCAGGGAGCATTGTGATGACATATGTAATGGCCCATTGTGATGACAATGGCATGGAGCATTGTGATGCCAAGTGTCATGGAGGATTCTGATGTCAAAGGTAATGGAGCATTGTTATGACAATATCTTGGAGCATTGTGATGCCAAGGGTCAGGGAGCATTCTGATGACAAGCTTGTGTAGTATTTTGATGACAATGGCATGGAGCATTGTGATGAAAATGGCATGGGGCATTTTGATGGAAAAGGCATGGAGCCTTTACGTGACAGGGTTCAAGGAGCATTCTGACGACAAGTGTCAGGGAGCATTGTGATGACAAGTGTATTGAGAATTGAGATAACAAAGGTCATGGAGCATTGTGATGAAAAGGGCAAGGAGTATTTTCATGACCGGCATCATGGAGCGTTCTGATGACATGTGTTATGGAACATTGTGATCAAAAGTGTTTGGAGCATTGTGATGACAGAGGTCATGGATCATTTTGATTTCAAGGAGCATGGAGCATTATGATGACAAGGGCATGAAGCAATGTGATCCCAAGGTTCATGGAGGATTGTGATGACAATGGTAATGGAGTATTGTGATGACAAGCGCATAGAGCATTGTAATGAAAAGGTCATGTAGCAATTTGCTGACAAAGCATGGAGCATTGTGATGAAAGTTGTCATGGAGCACTGTGATGAAAAGCGTCACACAGCATTGTGAATGCAGGGGTCATGGAGCATTGGGATGACTAGTTAATGGGGCATTGTGATGAAAAGAGTCCCAGATCATTGTGTTGTCAGGTGTCATGGAGTGTTGTGATGAGAGTAGTCATGGTGCATTGTGATGATATTGGTCATGGATCATTGCGATGAGAAGGTCATGGAGCATTGGGCTGAAATTGTTCATGGAGTATTGTGATTACAGTGGTCATGGAGCATTTTGATGACAAGGAATAGGAGCAAGGTGATGACAAGTTCCTGGAGCATTGTGATGAGAAGACCATGGAGACTTGTGATGGCATGTCTCATGGAGATTTCTGATGAAAAGGGGCATGGATCATTGCGCTTACAGGGGTCTTCGAACATTGTGATGACAAGGGCATGGAGCATTGTGATGAGATGGCCATGGAGCATTCTGATGACGTGTCATGGAGTTTTGTGATGACAAGGGCATGGAGCATTGTGATTACAGGGGTCTTGGAGCATTGTGATGAAAAGGGCATGGATCACTGTGATGATAAAGGCATGGAACCTTGTCATGACAGGGTTCAAGGAGCATACTGAAGACAAGTGTCAGGGAGCATTGGGATTTCATGTGTATTGAGCATTGTGATGACAAAGGTTATGGACAATTGAGATGAGAAAACCATGGATAATTGTGATGATGAGTGTCATGGGGTGTTGTGAACATAAGTGTTATGGAACATAGTGATCTCAAGGGTTTGGAGCATTGTGATGACAGAGTTCATGGAGCATTTTGATTTCACTGTGATGACAATAGCCAGAATCATTATGACGATGGGCATGGTGCATTGTGATGATAGGGTTCATGGAGTATTGAGATGAAAACGGTCATGGAGCATTGTGTTTACAAGGGTCTTAGAGCATTGTGATGACATGGGTATGGATCATTGTGATGAGAAGGCCATGCAATATTCTGATGACATGAGCCATGTAGCTTTATGATGACAAGGGCATGGAGCATTGTGATTACAGTGGTCTTGGAGCATTGTGATGACAAATGTCATGGAGCCTTGTGAATGACAAGGATGTGGAACATTGTGATTGCAGGGGTCATGGAGCATTGTTATGACAGGTGTAATGGAGCATTGTGATGAGAAGTGCATGCAGCATTGGTCTGAAATATTTCATGGATTATTGTGATGAGTGTTGCATGGAGCATTGTGATGACAAGGGCACGGAACAGTGTGATACATGGGTCATGGAGGATTGTAATGCCAAAGGCATGGAGCCTTGTGATCATAAGGGCATCGAGCATTGTGATGACAAGTGTCATGGAGCTTTTTGATGACAAGGGCATGGAGCAATGTGATCAGAGGGTTCATGGAGCATTGTGATGACAATGAGATGGGGCATTGTGATTCCAAGAGTCGTGGAGCTTTGTGATGAGAAAGGTCAAGGAGCATTTTGATGACAAGTGTGTGGTGCATTGTGATAATAAGGGCAGGGAGAACTTTGATGACAGGGTCATGGAGCAATATGATGAAATGTGTAATGGGATATTTTGCTGAAAGGGGTTATAGATCATTGAGATGTCAGGGGTCCTGGAGCTTTGGGATGAAAAGGGTCATGGAGCATTTTGATGACAGGGATTATGGAACATTGTGATCTCAGGGGTCATGGAACTTTGTGATGATAAGGGTATGTAGCATTGTGAAGACAGGGTTCATGGAACATTGTGATTACATGGGTGAGGGAGTATTGTGATGACTAGTGATGGAACATTTTGATACCAGTGGTGATAGAGCATTTTGATGAGAAGTGCATGGAGCATTGTGATTACAAGGTTTATGGAGATCTGTGATGACATGGTTGTGGACGTTTGTGATGAAAAGCGTGTGGCACATTGTGATGACAAGGGTCATGGAGCATTGTTTTGACGAAGGCATGGAGCATTGTGTTGATAAGGGTCACGGAGCACTGTGATGAAAAGTTCATGGAGCACTGTGGTTACAAAGGTCACAGAGCCTTGTGATGACACGGGCATGGATCATTGTGATGACAGATGTTATGAAGCATTCTGATGACTGGAGTCACGGAGCATTGTGTTGATAAGGTCATGGAGCATTGTGCTGACAAGCGCATGGAGCACTGTGATGAAAAGTGTCATGGAGCATTGTGCTGAGAAAGGCATAGAGCATTGTGATGACATGGGTCAAAGAGCATTGTGATGAAAAGTTCAGGGAGCATTGTGGTTAAAAAGTTCACAGAGACTCTTGATGATGAGGGCATGGACCATTGTGATGACAAAGGTCATGAATCATTGTGATGATTGGAGTCACGGAGCATTGTGATGACAGGGGTCATGGAGCATTGTGATAACAAGGGCATGGAGTATTGTGATGACAAGGGCATGGAGCAATGGGATGAAAATTTTCATGGAATATTGTGATGACAGGGGTCACGGAGCATTGTGATGACAAGGGAATGGAGAACTGTGATGAAAAGGTCCTGGAGCATTGTGATGAGAAGTCCATGGAGCCTTGTGATGACAAGTCTCATGGAGCATTCTGATGAAAAGGGGCATGGAACACTGTGATTACAGGGGTCTGGGAACATTGTGATGACAAGCGCATGGAGAATTGTGAGGAGAAGGACAAGGAGCATTCTGATGACATGCGTCATTGAGCATTGTGATGACAAATGCATGGAGCTTTGTCATTACAGTGGTCTTGGAGCATTGTGATGAAAGCGGCATGGATCATTGTGATGAAAATTTCATGGAGCCCTGTCATGACAGAGTTCAAGGAGCATACAGACAACAAGTGTCAGGGAGTATTTTGATGACAAGTGTATTGAGCATTGTGATGACAAAGGTCTTGGAGCATTTTGATGAGAATTGCATTGAGCATTGGGCTGAAAATGTTCATGGAGTATTGTGATGACAGGTGTCATGTAGAATTGTGATGACAAGGTACAGGAGCATTGTGATGAGAAGACCATGGAGGCTTGTGCTGATATGCCTCATGGAACATTCTGATGAAAACGAGCATGGAGCACTGTGATTACAGTTGTCATGGAGCATTGTGATGACAAGGGCATTGAGCATTGGGATGAGAAGGCCATGGAGACTTTTCATGACAGGGTTCAAGGAGCATACTGATGACAAGTGTCAGGGAGCATTGTTATGACAAGGGTATTGAGGATTGTGATGACAAAAGTCATGGAGAATTGCGATGAGAAGACCATGGATAATTGTGATAATGAGCGTCATGGGGTATTGTGATAATAAGTGGTATGGAACATTTTGATCACAGGGATTTGGAGCATTGTGATGACAGAGGTCATGGAGCAGTTTGATTTCATTGTGATGACAATAGCCTGAAGCATTATGATGATGTGCATGGTGCATTGTGATGACAGGGTTCATGGAGCATTGAGATGAATAGAGACATGGAGCATTGTGATTACATGGGTCTTGGGGCATTGTGATGAGGAGGGTCATGGAGCCTTGTGATGACTAGGCCATGGAACATCGTGATGGCATGTGTCATGGAGCATTGTTATGACAGGTGTAATTGAGCATTGTGATGGCAAGGGCATGGAGCACTGTGATGAGAAGGCCATGGAGCACTCTGATGACATGCGTCATGGAGCTTTGTTATGACAAGGGCATGGAGCAATGTGATGAGAGCGATCATGGATCTTTGCGATGACAATGACATGGAACATTGTGATGCCAAGAGTCATGGATCTTTGTGATGACAAATGTCATGGAGCATTTTGATGACAAGGGCGTTGTGCAATGTGACGAGAAGGGCAGGGAGCATTGTGATGACAGAGTCATGGAGCAATTTGATGAAAAGCGTCATGGAACATTTGATGACAGGGGTTAGGGAACATGGTGATGTCAGCGGTCATGGAGCATTTTGATGAAAAGGGTCATGGAGCATTTTGATGACAGGGGTTATGGAACATTGTGATGTCAGCGGTCATCGAACATTGTGATGATAAGTGCATGTAGCATTGTGATGACAGGAGTCATGGAGCATTGTGATGACAGGCGGGAGGGAGTATTTTGATAAATAGTGATGTAACATTGTGATATCAGTGGTGAGAGAGCATTTTGATGAGAAATGCATGGAGCATTGTGAAGACAAGTGTTATGGAGCATTGTGATGACAAGATTGTGGAGCACTGTGATGACAAGCGCATGGCGCATTGTGATGACATGTGTCATGGAGCATTGTGCTGACAAGCGCATGGAGCATTGTGATGAAAAGGGTCATGGAGCATTGTGCAGAGAAAGGAATAGAGCATTGTGATGACAAGGGTTAAAGAGCATTGTGATGAAAAGTTCATGGAGCATTGTGGTTAAAATGGTCACAGAGACTGTTGATGACGAGGGCATGGACCATTGTGTTAACAAAGGTCATGAAGCATTGTGATGAATGGAGTCATGGAGTATTGTGATGACAGGGGTCATGGAGCATTGTGATAACAAGGGAATGGAGCATTGTGATTAATAGGGCATGGAGCATTGCTCTAATAAGTTTCATGGATTATTGCAATGACAGTTGGAATGGCGCAGTGTGATGACAAGGGCATGGAGCATTGTGATGACCAGGTCATGCAGTATTGTGAAGACAGGTGTCAGAGAGCATTGTGATGACATATGTAATGGCCCATTGTGATGACAATGACATGGAGCATTGTGATGCCAGGTGTCATGGAGGATTCTGATGACAAAGTTAATGGAGCATTGTGATAACAATGGCTTGGAGCATTGTGATGACATGGGTCAGGGAGCATTGTGCTGACAAGTGCATGGAGAATTGTGATGACAAGGGTCATGGAGCATTCTGATGAAAACTTGTGGAGCATTGTGATGACAACGGCATGGAGCATTGTGATCGAAAATTCATGGAGCCTTTTCGTGACAGTGTTCAAGTAGCATTCTGACGACAAGTGTCAGGGAGCATTGTGATGACAAGTGTATTGAGAATTGTGATGACAAAAGTCATGGAGCATTGTAATGAAATGCATGGAGTATTGTGATATCAGGCATCATGGAGCGTTGTGATGAAAAGTGTTATGGAACATTGTGATCTCAAGTGTTTGGAGCATTGTGATGACAGACTTCATGGATCATTTTGATTTCAAGGAGCATGGAGCATTGGATGACAGGGGTCATGGAGCATTGTCATATCAGGGATCATGGAGCATTTTGATCAAAAGGGTCATAGAGCATTTTGATGACAGGGGTTATGGAACATTGTGATGTCAGGGGTCATCGAACATTGTGATGATAATTGAATGTAGCATTGTGATGACAGGAGTCAGGGAACATTGAGATGACAGGGGTGAGGGAGTATTTTGATGAATAGTGTTGTAATATTGTGATATAAGTAGTGAGAGAGCCTTTTGATGAGAAGTGCATGGAACATTGTGAAGACATTGTTTATGGAGCATTGTGATGACAAGATTGTGGAGCACTCTGAAGACAAGCGCATGGCAAATTGTGATGACGTGTCATGGAGCATTGTGCTGACATGCATATGGAGCACTGTGATGACAAGGGTCATGGAGCATTGTGCTGAGAAAGGCATAGAGCATTGTGATGACAAGGGTCAAAGAGCATTGTGATGAAAACTTCACGGAGCATTGTGGTTAAAAAGGTCTCAGAGACTGTTGATGACTAGGGCATGGACCACTGTGATGACAAAGTTCATGAAGCATTGTGATGACTGGAGTCAAGGAGCATTGTGATGACAGGGGTCATGGAGCATTGTGATAAGAAGGGCAAGGATCATTGTGATGAGAAGGGCATGGAGCATTGGTCTAATTGGTTTCATGCATTATTGCGATGAGAGTTCGAATGGCGCATTGTGATGACAAGGGTTTGGAGCATTGTGATGACCAGGTCATGGAGTATTGTGAAGACAGGTGTCAGGTAGCATTGTAATGACACATGTAATGGCCCTTTGTAATGACAATGGAATGGAGCATTCTGATGCCAAGTGTCATGGAGGATTCTGATGAGAAACGTAATGGAGCATTGTGATGACAATGGCTTGGCGCATTGTGATGACAAAGGTCAGGGAGTATTGGGCTGACAAGTGCATGGAGAATTGTGATGACAAAGGTCATGGAGCATTCTGATGACAAGTTTGTGGAGTATTTTGATGAAAATGGCATGTTGCATTGTGATGAAAACGGCATGGGGCATTGAGATGAAAAAGGCATGGAGCCTTTTCATGACACGGTTCAAGGAGCATTCTGAAGACAAGTGTCAGGGAGCATTGTGATGGCAAGTGTATTGAGAATTGTGATAACAAAGGTCATGGAGCATTGAGATGAAAAGGGCATGGAGTATTGTGATGACAGCCATCATGGAGCGTTGTGATGACAAGTGTTATGGAACATTGTGATCACAAGGGCTTGGTGCATTGTGATGAGAGAGGGCATGATTCATTTTGATTTCATTTTGATGACAATAGCATGAAGCATTATGATGATGGGCATGGTGCATTTTGATGACAGGGTTCATGGAGCATTGAGATGAAAAAGGACGTGGAGCATTGTGATTACAGGGGTCTTGGAGCATTGTGATGAGAAGGGTCAAGGAACCTTGTTATGAAAAGGCCATGGAACATCGTGATGGCAGTGGTCATGGAGCATTGTCATGACAGGTGTAATGGAGCATTGTGATGGCAAGGGTATGGAGCACTGTGATGAGAAAGCCATGGAGCATTCCAATAACCTGCGTCCTGGAGCTTTGTGACGAGAAGGGCATGGAGCACTGTCATGAAAGTGATCATGGAAAATTGTGATTACAATGACATGGAGCATTGTGATGCCAAGAGTGATGGATCTTTGTGATGACAATGGTCATGGAGCATTTTGATGACAAGGGCGTTGTGCATTGTGAGGAGAATGGCAGGGAGCATTGTCATGACAGGTGTAATGGAGCATTTTGATGAAAAGGGCATGGATCATTGTGATGAAAAACCATGGAGCCTTGTCATGACAGGGTTCAAGGAGCATACAGACAACAAGTGTCAGGGAGTATTTTGATGACAAGTGTATTGAGCATTGTGGTGACAAAGGTCATGGAGCATTGTGATGAGAAAACCATGGATAATTGTGATGACAAGCATCATGGGGCATTATGAGGACAAGTGTTATGGAATATTGTGACCACAAGGATTTGGAGCATTGTTATGACAGAGGTCATGGAGCATTTTGATTTCATTGTGATGACAACAGCATGAAGAATTATCATGATGGGCATGGTGCATTGTGATGACAGGGTTCATGGATCTTTGAGAAGAAAACGGGCATGGAGCATTGTGATTACAGGTGTCTTGGATCATTGTGATGGAAGGGTCATGGAGCCTTGTGATGACAAGGCAATGGAACATCGTGATGGCAGGGGTCATGGAGCATTGTGTTGAGAAGGCCATGGAGCATTATGATGACATGCGTCATGGAGCTCTGTGATTACAAGGGCATGGAGCAGTGTGATGACAGCGTTCATAGAGCATTGTGATGACAATGACATGGTGCATTGTGATGCCAAGGGTCATGGATCATTGTGATGACGAAGGTCATGGAGCATTTTGATGACAAGGGCGTTGAGCATTGTGATGAGAAGGGCAGGGAGCATTGTGATGAAAGGATCATGGAGCAATTTGATGAAAAGTGTCATGGAACATTTTGATGACAGGGGTTATGGAACACTGTGATGTCAGGGGTCATGGAGCGTTTTGATGAAAAGGGTCATGGAGCATTTTGATGACAGGTGTTATAGAACATTGTAATGTCAGGGGTCATCGAACATTGTGATGATAAGTGCATGTAGCATTGTGATGACAGGAGTCATGGAACATTGTGATGACAGGAGTGAGGGAGTATTGTGATTAATAGTGATGTAATATTGTGATATCATTGGTGAGAGAGCATTTTGATGAGCAATTCATGGAGCATTGTGAAGACAAGGGTTATGGTGCATTGTGATGACAAGATTGTGGAACACTGTGATGACAAGCGCATGGCGCATTTTGATGATTAGAGTCACGGAGTAATGTCATGACAGGTGTCATGGAGCATTCTGATAACAAGGGCATGGAGCATTGTGATGACAAGGGCATGGAGCATTGGTCTAATAAGTTTCATTGATTACTGCGATGACAGTTGGAATGGCGCATTGTGATGACATGGGCATGAAGCATTGTGATGACAGGTGTCATGGAGCACTGTGATGACAAGCGTCATGGAGCACTGTGAATACAGGGGTGATGGAGCATTGGGTTGAAAAGGGCAAGGATCACTAGGCTGAAAATGTTCATGGAGTATTGTGATGACAGGGGTCATGGAGAATTTTGATGACAGAAGTCATGGAGAATTTTGATTTCATGTTGCTGACAATAGCCGGAAGCATTATGATGATGGGCATGATGCATTGTGATGACAGGGTTCATGGAGCATTGAGATGTAAAGGGGCATGGAGCATGGTGATTACAGTGGTCTTGGGGCATTGTGATGACCAGGGCCTGGATCATTTTGATGAGAAGTCCATGGAACATTCTGATGACATGTGTCATAGAGCTTTGTGATGAGAAGGGCATGGAGCATTGTGATTACAGGAGTCTTGGCACATTGTGATGACAAGTGTCATGGAGCCTCGTGATGACAAGACCGTGGAACATTGTGATGGCAGGGGTCATGGAGCATTGTTATGACACGGATAATGGAGCATTGTGATGAGAAGGGCATGGAACTTTGTGATTAAAAGTTTTATGGAGCATTGTGATGACAAAATTGTGGACCGTTGTGATGAAAAACGTGCGGCACATTGTGATGACAAGGGTCATGGAGCATTTTTCTGACAAAGGCATGGAGCATTGTGATGACATGGGTCACAGAGCATTGAGATGAAAAGTTCTTGGAGCATTGTGGTTACAAAGGTCACAGAGCCTTGTGATGACGCGGGCATGGACCACTGTGATGACAAATGTTATGAAGCATGGTGATGACTGGTGTCAAGGAGCATTGTGATGACAGGGGTCATGGAGCCTTTTGATGACAAGGGCATGGAGCATTGTGATGACAGGGGCATGTAGAATTTGTCTGACAATTTTCAGAGATTATTGTGGTGACAGTGGACATGGTGCATTGTGATGACAAGTGCATGGAGCACTGTGATGACAAGGACATGAAGCTATGTGATCCCAAGGATCATGGAGGATTGTGATGACAGTGGTAATGGAGTATTGTGATCACAAGCGCATAGAGCATTGTAATGACAAGGTCATGTAGCATTTTGCTTACAAAAGCATGGAGCATTGTGATGACAGGTGTCATGGAGCACTGTGAGGACAAGCGTCACGGAGCATTGTGAATACAGGGGTCATAGAACATTGGGATGACAAGGGCATAGATCACTGTGATGAAAAGGGTCATTGAACACTGGGCTGAAAATGGTCATGGACTGTTGTGATGACAGTGGTCATGGAGCATTGTGGTGATATTGGCCATGGAGCATTGTGATGAGTAGGTCGTGGAGCACTGGGCTGAAAATGTTCATGGATTATTGTGATGACAGGGGTCATGGAGCATTGTGATGACAATGGAATGGGGCATGGTGATGACAAGGTCCTCGAGCTTAGTAATGAGAAGAACATGGAGACTTGTGATGACAATTTCATGGAGCATTCTGATGAAAAGGGGCATGGAGCATTGTGATTACAGGGATCTTGGAGCATTGTGATGCAAAGGGCATGGATCATTGTTATGGAAAAGGCATGGAGCCTTGTCATGACAGGGTTCAAGGAGCATTCTGACGACAAGTGTCAGGGAGCATTGTGATGACACGTGTATTGAGAATTGTGATGACAAAGGTCATGGAGCATTGTGATGACAAGGGCATGGAATATTGTGATGACAGGCAGCATGGAGCGTTGTGATGACAAGTGTTATGGAACATTGTGATCACAAGGGTTTGGAGAATTGTGATGACAGAGGTCATGGATCATTTTGAGTTCAAGGAACATGGAGCATTGTGATGACAAGGGCATGAAGCAATGTGATCCCAAGGTTCATGGAGGATTGTGATGAAAATAGTATTGGAGTATTGTGATGACAAGCACATAGAGCATTGAAATGACAAGGTCATGTACCATTTTGCTGACAAAGGCATGGAGCATTGTGATGACATGTGTCATGGAGCACTGTGATGAGAAGTTTCACGGAGCATTGTGAATACAGGGGTCATGGAGCATTGGGATGACAAGGCCATGGATCATTGTCATGACAAGGGCCATGGAGCACTGGGCGGAAAATGTTCATGGAGTGCAGTGATGACAGGGGTCATGTACCAATGTGATGACTAGGGAATGGAGCATTGTGATGACAAGAGTCCTGGATCATTATGTTGTCAGGTGTCATGGAGTGTTGTGATGACAGTGGTCATGGAGCATTGTGATGATATTGGCCATGGAGCATTGAGATGTGTGGGTCGTGTATCATTGGGCTGAAAATGTTCATGGATTATTGTGATGACAGGGGTCATAGAGCATTGTGATGACAAGGGAATGGAGCATGGTGATGACAACATCCTTGAGCACTATGATGAGAAGATCATGGAGACTTCTGATGACAAGTCTCATGGAGCATTCTGATGAAAAGGGGCATGGAGCATTGTGATTACAGTGGTCTTGGAACATTGTGATGACAAGGGCATGGAGCACTGTGATGAGAAGGCCATGGAGCATTCTTATGACATGCGTCATGGAGCTTTGTGATGACAAGGGCATGGAGCATTGTGATTACTGGGGTCTTGGAGCATTGTGATGACAAGGGTCATGGAGCCTTGTGAAGACAAGGGCGTGGAACATGGTGATGGCAGTGGGCATGGAGCATTGTTATGAAAGGGGTAATGGAGCATTGTGATGAGAAGGGCATGGAGCATTATGATCTCAAGATTTATGGAGCATTGCGATGACAAATTTGTGGATCCTTTTGATGAAAAGCGCGTGGCACATTGTGATGACAAGGGTCAGGGAGCATTTTTCTGACAAAGGCATGGAGCATTGTGATGACAAGGGTCACGGAGCATTGTAATGAAAAGTTCATGGATCATTGTGGTTACAAAGGTCACAGAGCCTTGTGATGACGCGGGCATGGACTGTTATGATGACAAACGTTATGTATCATTGTGATGACTTTAGTCAGGGAGCATTGTGATGACAGGGGTCATGGAGCATTGCGATAACAAGGGCATGGAGCATTGTGATAACAGGGGCATGGAGCATTGGTCTGACAAGTTTCATAGATTATCTTGATGACAGTGGACATGGTACATTGTGATGACAAGGGCATGGATCATACTGATGAGAAGGTCATGGAGTATTGTGAAGACAAGAGTCAGGGAGCATTGTGATGTCATATGTCATGGTCCATTGCGATAACAATGGCAGGGAGCATTGTGATGCCAAATGTAATGGAGGATTGTGATGACAAATATAATGGAGCATTCTGATGACTAGGGCTTGGAGCATTATGATGACAAGGGCCAATGAGAATTTTCATGACAAGGTCATGAAGCATTGTGATGACAGGGTCCTGGAGCATTGTGATGAGAAAGCCATGGAGCCTTGTGATGACAAATTTCATGGAGCATACTGATGAAAAGGGGCATGGACCATTGTGATTACAGGGGTCTTGGAACATTGTGATGACTAGGGCATGGAGCATTGTGAGGAGGAGGGAAGGAGCATTCTAATGACATGTGTCATTTAGATTTGTGATGACAAGTGCATGGGACATTGTGATTACAGGGTTTTTGGAGCATTGTGATGAAAAGGGCATGGATCATTGTGATGAAAAAGGCATGGAGCCTTGTCATGACAGGGTTCAAGGAGCATACAGACAACAAGTGTCAGGGAGCATTTTGATGACAAGGGTATTGACCATTTTGATGACAAATGTCATGGAGCATTGTGATGAAAAATCCATGGATAACTGTGATGACGTGTGTCATGGGGCATTGTGATGAAAAGTGTTATGGAATATTCTGATCACAAGGGTTTGGAGCATTGTTATGACAGAGGTCATGGAGCATTTTGATTTCATTGTGATGACAATGGCATGAAGCATTTCGATGATGGGCATGGTGCATTGTGATGACAGTGTTCATGGATAATTGAGATGAAAAGGGGCATAGAGCATTGTGATTACAGGGGTCTTGAAGCATTGTGATGAGAAGGGTCATGGAGCCTTGTGATGACAAGTCAATGGAACATCGTGATGGCAGGGATCATGGAGCATTGTTATGATATGGGTAATGGATCATTGTGATGGCAAGGGCATGGAACACTGTGATGAGAAGGCCATGGAGCATTCTGATGACATGTGTCATGGTGAATTGTGATGGCAAGGGCATGGAGCAATGTGATGAGAGTGTTCATGGAGCATTGTGATGACAATGACATGGAGCATTGTGATGCCAAGGGTCATGGATCTTTGTGATGACAAATGTCATGGAGCATTTTGATGTCAAGGGCGTTGTGCATTGTGATGATAAGGGCAGGGAGCATTGTGATGACAGGGTCATGGAGCAATTTGATGAAAACCGTCATGGAACATTTGGATGACAGGGGTTATGGAATATTGTGATGTCCGGTGTCATGGAGCATTTTCATGAAAAGGGTCGTGGAGCATTTTCATGACAGGTGTTATGGAACATTGTGATGTCAGGGGTCATCGAACATTGTGATGATAAGTGCATGTACCATTGTGAGGACAGGAATCATGGAACATTATGATGACACGGAAGAGGGAGTATTGTGACGAATAGTGATGTAACACTGTGATATCAGTGGTGAGAGAGCATTTTGACGAGAAGTGCATGGAGCATTGTGATGACAAAGTTTATGGAGCATTGCGATGACAAGATTGTGGAGCATTGTGATGACAAGCGAATGGTGCATTGTGATGATATGTGTCATGGAGCATTGTTATGACATGGGTAATGGATCATTGTGATGGCAAGGGCATGGAACACTGTGATGAGAAGGCCATGGAGCATTCTGATGACATGTGTCATGGTGAATTGTGATGGCAAGGGCATGGAGCAATGTGATGAGAGTGTTCATGGAGCATTGTGATGACAATGACATGGAGCATTGTGATGCCAAGGGTCATGGATCTTTGTGATGACAAATGTCATGGAGCATTTTGATGTCAAGGGCGTTGTGCATTGTGATGATAAGGGCAGGGAGCATTGTGATGACAGGGTCATGGAGCAATTTGATGAAAACCGTCATGGAACATTTGGATGACAGGGGTTATGGAATATTGTGATGTCCGGTGTCATGGAGCATTTTCATGAAAAGGGTCGTGGAGCATTTTCATGACAGGTGTTATGGAACATTGTGATGTCAGGGGTCATCGAACATTGTGATGATAAGTGCATGTACCATTGTGAGGACAGGAATCATGGAACATTATGATGACACGGAAGAGGGAGTATTGTGACGAATAGTGATGTAACACTGTGATATCAGTGGTGAGAGAGCATTTTGACGAGAAGTGCATGGAGCATTGTGATGACAAAGTTTATGGAGCATTGCGATGACAAGATTGTGGAGCATTGTGATGACAAGCGAATGGTGCATTGTGATGATATGTGTCATGGAGCATTGTGCTGACAAGCTCATGGAGCATCGTGATGACAAGGATCATTCAGCATTGTGCTGAGAAAGTCATAGAGCATTGTGATGACAAGGGTCAAATTGCATTGTGATGAAAAGTTCATGGAGCATTGTGGTTAAAAAGGTCACAGTGTCTGTTGATGACAGGGCTTGGAGAACTGTGATGACAAAGGTCATGCAGCATTGTGATGACTGGAGTCACAGAGCATTGTGATGACAGGGGTCATGGAGCATTGTGATAACAAGGGCATGGAGCATTGTGATGACAAGGGCATGGAGCATTAGTCTAATAACTTTCATGGTTTATTGCGATGACAGTTGGAATGGTACATTGTGATGACAAGGGCATGAAGCATTGTGATGCCAAGTGTCATGGAGGATTCTGATGACAAAGTTAATGGAGCATTGTGATGACAATGGCTTGGAGCATTGTGATGACAAGGGTCAGGGAGCATTGTGCTGACAAGTGCATGGAGAATTGTGATGACAAGGGTCATGGAGCATTCTGATGACAAGCTTGTGCTGTGTTTTGATGACAATGGCATGGAGCATTCTGATGAAAACGGAATGGGGCATTGTAATGACAATGGCATTGAACCCTTTTGAGACAGGGATCAAGGAGCATTCTGTCGACAAGTGTCAGGGAGCATTGTGATGACAAGTGTATAGAGAATTGTGATGACAAAGGTCATGGAGCATTGTGATGAAAACGGCATGGAGTATTGTGATGACAGGCATAAGGGAGAGTTGTGATGACAATTGTTATGGAATATTGTGATCACAAGTGTTTGGAGCACTGCAATGACAGAGGTCAAGGGTCATTTTGACTTCAAGGAGCATGGAGCATAGTGATGACAATGGCATGATGCAATGTGATCCCAAGGTTCATGGAGGATTGTGATGAAAATAGTAGTGGAGTATTGTGATGACAAGCACATAGAGCATTGTAATGACAAGGTCATGTAGCATTTTGCTTTCAAAGGCATGGAGCATTCTGATGACAGGTGTCATGGAGCACTGTGATGACAAGTGTCACGGAACATTGTGAATACAGGGGTCATGGAGCATTGCGATGACAAGGGCATGGATCATTTTGATGACAAGGGTCATGGAGCATTGGGCTGAAAATGTTCATGGAGTATTGTAATGACAGGGGTCATGGAGCATTGTGATGACTAGGGAATGGAGCATTGTAATGACAAGAGTCCCGTATCATTGTGTTGTCAGGTGTTAGGAAGTGTTGCTATGACAGTGTCCATGGAGCATTGTGATGATATTGGTCATGGAGAATTGTCATGAGTAGGTCATGGATCATTGGGCTGAAAATGTTCATGGAGTATTGTGATGACAGGGGTCATGGAGCATTGTGATGACAAGGGAATGGAGCATGGTGATGACAAGTTCCTGGAGCATTGTGATGAGAAATCCATGGAGACTTCTGATGACAAGTCTCCTGGAGCATTCCGATGAAAAGGGGCATGGAGCATTGTGATTACAGGAGTCTTTTAACACTGTGATGACAAGGGCATGGAGCATTGTGATTGGAAGGCCATGGATCATTCTGATGACATGCATCATGGAATTTCGTGATGACAAGTGCATGGAGCATTGTGATTACAGGGATCTTGGAGCATTGTGATGAAAAGGGCATGTACCATTGTGATGAAAAAGGCATGGAGCCTTGTCATGACATGGTTCAAGGAGCATACTGATGACAAGTGTCAGGGAGCATTGTGATGACAAGTGTATTGATCATTGTGATGACAAAGATCATGGAGCATTGTGATGAGAATCCATGCATAATTGTGATGATGAGCGTCATGGGGTATTGTGATGATAAGTGTTATGGAACATTGTGATAACAAGGGTTTGGAGCATTATGATGACAGAGGTCATGGAGCATTTTGATTTCATTGTGATGACAATAGTCTGAAGCATTATGATGATGGGCATGGTGCATTGTGATGAGAGGGTTCATGGAGCATTGACATGAAAAAGGGCATGGAGCATTGTGATTACATGGGTCTTGGAGCATTGTGATGACAAGGGCATGGAGCCTTGTGAGGAGTAGGCCAAGGAACATTGTAATGACATGTGTCATGGAGCTTTGTGATGACAAGGGCATGGAACATTGTGATGACAATGGTCATGGAGAATTGGGCTGAAAATGTTCATGGAGTATTGTGATGACAGGGTCATGGAACATTGTGATTACAGGGGTGAGGGAGTATTGGGATGACTAGTGATGGAACATTGTGATATCTCTGGTGATAGAGCTTTTTGATGAGAAGTGCATGGACCATTGTGATTACGATGTTTATGGAGGATTTCAATGACAAGGATGTGGACCGTTGTGATGAAATGCACGTGGCACTGTGTGATGACAATGGTCATGGAGCATTGTTACGACAAAGACATGGAGCATTGTGATAACAAGGGAATGGAGCACTGTGATGACAAGGACATTGAGCATTGGTCCTATAAGTTTCATGGATTATAGTGATGACATTTGGAAAGGCACATTGTGACGACAAGGGCATGGAGCATTGTGATGACCAGGTCATGCAGTATTGTGAAGGCAGTTGTCAGGAAGCATTGCGATGACATATGTAATGGCCCATTGTGATGACAATGGCATGGAGCATTGTGATGCCAAGTGTCATGGAGGATTCTGATGACAAAGGTAATGGAGCATTGTGATGACAACGGCTTGGAGCATTGTGATGACAAGGGTCCGGGAGCATTTTGCTGAAAAGTGCATGGAGAATTGTGATGACAAGGGTCATGGAGCATTCTGATGACAAGCTTGTGGTGTGTATTGATGACAATGTCATGGAGCATTGTGATGAAAATGGCATGGGGCATTGTGATGAAAATGGCATGGGGCATTGTGATGAAAAAGGCATGGAGCCTTTTCGTGACAGGGTTCAAGGAGCATTCTGACGACAAGTGCCAGGGAGCATTGTGATGACAAGTGTATTGATAATTGTGATGACAAAGGTCATGGAGCACTGTGATGACAAGGGCATGGAGTATTGTGATGACAGGCAGCATGGAGCATTGGGATGACAAGTGTTATGGAACATTGTGATCACAAGAGTTTGGAGAATTTTGATGACAGAGGTCATGGATCATTTTGATTTCAAGGAGCATGGAGCATTGTGATGACAAGGGCATGAAGCAATGTGATTCCATGGTTCATGGAGGATTGTGATGAAAATAGTATTGGAGTATTGTGATGACAAGTGCACAGAGCATTGTAATGACAAGGTCATGTAGCATTTTCCTGTCAAAGGAATTGAGCATTGTGATGACACGTGTCTTGGAGCACTGTGATGACATGCGTCACGGAGCATTTTGAATACAGTGGTCATGGAGCATTGGGTTGACAAGTGCATGGATCATTGTGATGACAAGGGTCATGGAGCACTGGGCTGAAAATGTTCATGGAGTGTAGTGATGACAGGGGTCATGGAGCATTGTGATGACTAGGGATTGGAGCATTGTGATGAAAAGAGTCCTGGATCATTGTGTTGTCAGGTGTCATGGAGTGTTGTGATGACAGTGGTCATGGAGCATTGTGATGATATTGGCCATGGAGCATTGAGATGAATAGGTCGTAGAACACTGGGCTGAAAATGTTCATGGATTATTGTGATGACAGGGGTCATGGACCATTGTGATGGCAAGGGAATGGAGCATGGTGATTGCAAGGTCCTGGAGCATTGTGATGAGAAGATCATGGAGACCTGTGATGACAAGTCTCATGGAGCATTCTGATGAAAAGGGGCATGGAGCATTGCGATTACTGTGGTCTTGGAGCATTGTGATGACAAGGGCATGGAGCATTGTGATGAGAAGGCCATAGAGCATTCTGATGACATGCGTCATGGAGCTTTGTGATGACAAAGGCATGGAGCATTGTGATTACAGGGGTCTTGGAGCATTGTGATGAAAAGGGCATGGATCACTCTGATGAAAAAGGCATGGAGCCATGTCATGACAGGGTTCAAGGAGCATACTGACGACAAGTGTCAGGGAGAATTGTGATTACAAGTGTATTGAGCATTGTGATGAAAAAGTTCATGGAGCATTGTGATGAGAAGACCATGGATAATTGTGATGATGAGCATCATGGGGTGTTGTGATGACAAGTGTTATGGAACATTGTGATAACAAGTGTTTGGAGCATTATGATGAAACATGTCATGGAGCATTTTGATTTCATTGTGATGACAACAGCATTAAACATTATGATGATGGGCATGGTGCATTGTAAGGACAGGGTTCATGGATCATTGAGATGAAAAGGGGCATGGAGCATTGTGATTACAGGGGTCTTGGAGCATTGTGATGACAAGGGCATGGAGCATTGTGATGAGAAGGCTATGGGACATTCTGATGACATGCGTCATGAAGCCTTGTGATGACAAGGCCGTGGAACATTTTAATGGCAGGGGTCATTGAGCATTGTTATGAGAGAGGTAATGGAGCATTGTGATGAGAAGGGCATTGAGCATTGGTCTGAAATGTTTCATGGTTTATTGTTTGAGAGTGGGCATGGTGCTTTGTGATGACATTGGCACGGAACACTGTGATACATGGGTCATGGAGGATTGTAATGACAAGGGCATGGAGCATTGTGATGACAATAACATCGAGCATTGTGATGACAAGGACATGGAGCACTGTGATGCCAAGGGTCATGGAGCTTTGTGATGACAAATGTCATGGAGCATTTTTAGGACAAGGGTGTGGTGCATTGTGATGAGAAGGCCAGGAGGCATTTTGATGACAGGGTCATGCAGCAATTTGATGAAAAGTGTAATGGAACATTTTGATGACAGGGGTTATAGAACATTGTGATGCCAGGTGTCATGGAGCTTTTGGATGAAAAGGGTCATGGAGCATTTTGATAACAGTGGTTATGGAACATTAGGATGTCAGTGGTCATGGAACACTGTGCTGATAAGTGGAGGTAGCATTGTGATGACAGGGGTCATGGAATATTGTGATTACAGGGTTGAGGGAGGATTGTGATGATTAGTGATGGAACATTGTGATATCTCAGGTGAGAGAGCATTTGGATGAGAAGTGCATGGAGCATTGTGATTACAGGGTATATGGAGCATAGTGATGACAAGGTTGTCGATTATTGTGATGAAAAGCACGTGGCACATTTTGATGACAAGGGTCATGGAGCATTGTTCTTACAAAGGCATGGAGCATTGTTGTTACAAAGGTCACAGAGCCTTGTGATGACGCGGACATGGACCGTTGTGATGACAAACGTTATGAAGCATTGTGATGACTGGAGTCATGGAGCATTGTGATGACAGGGGTCATGGAGCATTGTGATAACAAGGGCATGGAGCATTGGTCTGACAATTTTCATAGATTATTGTGATGACACTGGACATGGTGCATTTTGATGACAAGGGCATGGATCATTGTGATGAGAAAGTCATGGAGTATTGTGAAGACAGGTGTCATGGATCATTGTGATGACATATGTCATGGTCCATTGAGATGACAATGGCAAGGACCATTGTGATGCCAAATGTAATGGAGGATTGTGATGAGAAACATAATGGAGCATTGTGATTACTAGGCCTTGGAGCATTATGATGACAAGAGAAATTGAGAATTTTCATGACAAGGTCGTGAAGCAATGTGATGACAAGTTCCTGGAGCATTGTGATGAGAAAACCATGGGGCCTTGTGATGACAAGTCTCATGGAGCATACTGATGAAAAGGGGTATGGAGCATTCTGATTGCAGGGGTCTTGGAACATTGTGATAAGAAGGGCATGGAGCATTGTGATGACAAGTGCAGGGAGCATTGGTCTAATAAGTTTCATGGATTATTGCGACGATTGTCGGAATGGCACATTGTAAAGACAAGGTCATGGAGCATTGTGATGTACAGGTAATGCAGTATTGTGAAGACAGCTGTCAGGGAGCATTGTGATGACATATGTAATGGCCCATTGTGATGACAATGGCATGGAGCATTGTGATGCCAAATGTCATGGAGGATTCTGATGACAAAGGTAATGGAGCATTGTGATGACAATGTCTTGGAGCATTGTGATGACAAGTGTCAGGGAGCATTGTGCTGACAAGTGCATGGAGAATTGTGAGTACAAAGTTCATGGAGCATTCGGATGACAAGCTTGTGGAGTATTTTGATGACAATGGCATGGAGCATTGTGATGAAAATGGCATGGGGCATCGTGATGAAAAATGCATGGAGCCATTTCGTGACAGGGTTCAAGGAGCATTCTGAAGACAAGTGTCAGGGAGCATTGTGATCACAAGTGTATTGAGAATTCTGATGACAAAGGTCATGGAGCATTGTGAAGAAAACGGCATGGAGCATTGTGATGACAGGCATCATGGAGCGTTGTGATGACAAGTGTTATGGAACATTGTGATCACAAGGGTTTGGAACATTGTGATGACAGAGGTCCTGGATCTTTTTTATTTCAAGGAGCATGGAATATTGTGATGACAAGGGCATGAAGCAATGTGATCCCAAGGTTCATGGAGGATTGTGATGACAATGGTTATAGAGTATTTTGTTGACAAGCATATAGAGCTTTGTAATGACAAGGTCATATAGCATTTTGCTGACAAAGGCATGAAGCATTGTGATCACAGGTGTCATGGAGCTCTGTGATGACAAGGGACAAGGAGCAATGTGAATACAGTGGTCATGTTACATTGGGATGAGACGGACATGGACCATTGTGATGACAAGTGTCATGGAGAACTGGGCTGAAAATGTTCATGGAGTATTGTGATGACAGGAGTCATGGAGCATTGTGATGCCTAGGGAATGGAGCATTGTGATGACAAGAGTCTTGGATCATTGTGTTGTCAGGTGTCATGGAGTGTTGTGATGACCGAGGTCATGGAGCATTGTGATGATATTGGTTATGGAGCATTGTAATGAGAATGTCATGGAGCATTCGGCTGAAACTGTTCATGGATTATTGTGATGACAGTTGTCATGGAGCATTGTGATGACAAGGGAATGGAGCATGGTGATGAAAAGGTCCTGGAGCACTGTGATGAGATGACCATGGAGAATTGTGATGACAAGTCTCATGGAGCATTCTGATGAAAAGAGGCATGGAGCATTGTGATTACAGGGGTCTTGGAGCATTGTGATGACAAGGGCATGGAGCATTGTGATTACAGGAGTCTTGGAGCATTGTGATGAAAATGGCATGGATCACTGTGATGAAAAAGGCATGGAGCCTTGTCATGACAGGGTTCAAGGAGCATTCTGAGGACAAGTGTCAGCGAGCATTGTATTGACAAGTTTATTGAGCATTGTGATGACAAAGATCATGGAGCATTGTGATGAGAATACCATGGATAATTGTGATGATGAGCGTAATGGGGTGTTGTGATGATAAGAGTTATGGAACATTGTGATCACAAGGGTTTGGAGCATTATGATGACAGAGGTCATGGAGAATTTTGATTTCATTTTAATGACAATATCCTGAAGAATTATGATATTGTGCATGGTGCATTGTGATGACAGGGTTCATGGAGCATTGAGATGAAAAAGGGAAATGACCATTGTGATTACAAGGGTCTTGGAGAATTGTGATGACAAGGGCATGGAGCATTGTGATGAGAAGGCCATGGAACCTTCTGATGGCATGTGTCATGGAGCTTTGTTATGCCAAAATCAATGAGCATTTTGATGACAGGTGTCTTGGAGCATTGTGCTGACAAGGGACATTGAGCATTGTGATGACAAGGCCGTGAAACATTGTGATGGTAGGCGTCATGGAGCTTTGTTATGACAGAGGTAATGGAGCATTGTGATTAGAAGGTCATTGAGCATTGGTCTGAAATATTTCATGGATTATTGTGATGAGAGTGGGCATGGAGCACTGTGATGACAAGGGCACGGAACACTGTGATACATGCGTAACAGAGGATTGTAATGACAAGGGCATGGAGCAATGTGATGAGAGATTTCATTGAGCATTGTGATGACAAGGACACGGAGCACTGTGAGGAGAAGGCCATGGAGCATTATGATTACATGCATCATGGAGCTTTGTGATGACAAAGGCATGGAGCATTTTGGTTACAGGGGTCTTGGAGCATTGTGATGAAAAGGGCATGGATCATTGTGATAAAAAAGGCATGGAGCCTTGTCATGACAGTGTTCAAGGAGCATACTGACGACAAGAGTCAGGGAGCATTGTGATTACAAGTGTATTGAGCATTGTGATGACAAAGATCATGGAGCATGGTGATGCGAAGACCATGGATAATTGTGATGATGATCGTCATGGGGTGTTGTGATGATAAGTGTTATGGAACATTGTGATCACAAGGGTTTGGAAGATTGTGATGACAGAGGTCATGGAGAATTTTGAATTCACTCTAATGACAATAGCCTGAAGCATTATGTTGATGGGCATGGTGCATTGTGATGACTGGGTTCATGGAGCATTGAGATGGAAAAGGGCATGGAGCATTGTGATTACAGGGGTCTTGGAGCATTGTGATGACAAGCACATAGAGCACTGTAATGAGAAGGTCATGTAGAACTTTGCTGACAAAGGCCTGGAGCATTGTGAAGACAGGTGTCATGGAGCTCTGTGATGACAAGAGTCATGGAGCATTGTGAATACAGGGTTCATGGAGCATTGGGATGACAAGGGCATGAATCATTGTTATGACAAGGGTCATGGAGTATTGGACTGAAAATGTTCACGGAGTATTGTGATGACAGGGGTCATGGAGCATTGTGATGACAGAGGTCATGGAGAATTTTGATTTCATTGTGCTGACAATAGTCGGAAGCATTATGATGATGGGCATGACACATTGTGATGACAGGGTTCATGGAGCATTGAGATGAAAAGGGGCAAGGAGCATTGTGATTACAGGGGTCTTGGAGCACTGTGATGACAAGGGAATGGAGCATTTTGATGAGACGGCCATGGAATATTCTGATGACATGTGTCATGGAGCTTTGTGATGACAAGGGCATGGAGTATTGTGATTACAGGTGTCTTGGAGCATTGTGATGACAAGTGTCAGGGAGCCTTTTAATAACAAGGCTGTAGAACATTGTGATGGCAGGTGTCATGGAGCATTGTCATGACAGGTGTAATGGAGCACTGTGATGAGAATGTCATGGAGCATTGTGATTATATGGTTTCTGGGGCATTGCGATGACAAATTTGTGGACCGTTGTGATGAAAAGCGCGTGGCACATTGCGATGACAAGGGTCATGGAGCATTTTTCTGACAAACGAATGGAGCATTGTGATGACAAGAGTCACGGAGCATTGTGATGAAAAGTTCATGAAGCATTGTGGTTACAAAGGTAACACAGCCTTGTGATAACACGGGCATGGTCCATTGTGATGACAAATGTTATGAAGCATTGTGATGACTGGATTCACAGAGCACTGTGATGTAGGGATCATGGAGCATTGTGATGACAATGGCATGGAGCTTTGTGATGAGAAGTCAATGGATAATTGTGATGACGAGTGTCATGGGGCATTGGGATGACAAGTGTTATGGAATATTGTGATCACAAGGGTTTGGAGCATTGTTATGACAGAGGTCATGGAGCATTTTGATTTCACTGTGATGACAATAGCATGAAACATTATGATGATGGGCATGGTGCACTGTAATGACAGGTTTCATGGAACATTGAGATGAAAAGGGGCATGGAGCATTGTGATTACATGTGTCATGGAGCATTGTGATGAGAAAGGTCATGGAGCCTTGTTATGAAAAGGCCATGGAACATTGTGATTTTAGGGGTCATGGAGCATTGTAATGAGAGGGGTAATGGAGCATTGGAATGGCAAGGGCATGGAGCATTGTGATGAGAAGGCCATGGAATATTCTGATGACATGAGTCATGGAGCTTTGTGATGACAAGGGCATGGAGCAATGTGATTAGAGAATTCATGGAGCATTGTGATGACAATGACATGGAGCATTGTGATGCCAAGGGTCATGGATCTTTGTGATGACAAAGGTCATGGAGCATTTTGATGACAAAGGCGTTGTGCATTGTGTTGAGTAGGGCAGGGAGCATTGTGATGACAGGGTCATGGAGCAATTTGAAGAAAAGTGTCATTGAACATTTTGATGACCGTGATTATGAAACATTGTGATGTCTGGGGTTATCGAACATTGTGATGATAAGTGCATGTAGCATTGTGATGACAGGAGTCATGGATCATTATGATGACAAGGGTGAGGGAGTATTGTGACGAATAGTGATGTACATTGTGATATCAGTGGTGAGAGAACATTTTGATGGGAAGTCCATGGAGCATTGTGATGACAAGGTTTATGGAGCATTGTGATTACAAGATTGTGGAGCACTGTGATGACAAGCTCATGTTGCATTTTGATGACATGTGTCATGGAACACTGTCCTGACAAGCACATGGAGCATTGTGATGACAAGGGTCATGGAGCATTGTGCTGAGAAAGGCATGGAACAATGTGATGACAAGGGACATGGTGCATTGTGCTGAGAAATGCATAGAGCATTGTGATGACAAGGGTCAAAGAGCATTGTGATGAAAAGTTCATGGAGTATTGTGGTTAAAAATGTCACAGAGACTGTTTATGACGAGGGCATGGACCATTGTGATGGCAAACGTCATGAAGCACTGTGATGACTGGAGTCACGGAACATTGTGATGAGAGGGGACATGGAGCTTTGTGATAAAAAGGGAATGCAGCATTGTGATGACAATGGCTTGGAGCATTGTGATGACAAGGGTCAGGTACTATTGTGCTGACAACTGCATGGAGAATTGTGATGACAAGGGTCATGAAGCATTCTGATGACAAGCTTGTGGAGTATTTTGATGACAATGGCATGGAGCATTGTGATGAAAACGGCATGTGGCATTGTGATGAATAAGTCATGGAGCCTTTTCGTGACAGGGTTCAAGGAGCATTCTGACGAAAAGTGTCAGGGAGCATTGTGATGACAAGTGTATTGAGAATTGTGATGACAAAGGTCTTGGAACATTGTGATGAAAAGGGCATGGAGTACTGTGATGACAGGCATCATGGAGCGTTGTGATTAAAAGTGTTCTGGAACATTGTGATCACAAGGGTTTGAAGCATTGTGAAGACAGAGGTCATGGATCATTTTGATTTCAAGGAGCATAGAGCATTGCAATGACAAGATCATGTAGCATTTTGCTGATAACGGCATGGAGCATTGTGAATACAGGTGTCATGGAGCATTGGGATGACAAGGGCATGGATCATTGTGATGACTAGTGTCAAGGAGCATTGGGCTGAAAATATTCATGGAGTATTGTGATGACAGGGGTCATGGAGCATTGTGATGTCAAGGGAATGGAGCATGTTTATGACAAGGTCCTGGAGCATTGTGATTGATGACCATGAAGACTTGTGATGACAAGTCTCATGGAGCATTCTGATGAAAAGGGCCATGGAGCATTGTGATTACAGAGTTTTGGAACATTGTGATGACAAGGGGACGTAGCATTGTGATGACAGGGGTCATGGAACATTGTGATGACAGGGGTCAGCGAGTATTATGATGACTAGTGATGGAACATTGTGATATGTCTAGTGAGAGAGTATTTTATTGAGATGTGCATGGAGCATTGTGATTACAAGGTTTATGGAGCATAACGATGAAAAATTTGTGGACCGTTGTGATGAAAAGCGCGTGGCACATTGTGATGACAAGGGACATGGAGCATTGTTCTGACAAAGGCATGGAGCATTGTGATGAAAAGGATCACGGAGCATTGTGATGAAAAGTTCATGGAGCATTTTGGTTACAAAGGTCTCAGAGCTTTGTGATGATGCGGGCATGGACCACTGTGATGAAAAACGTTATGAAGCATCGTGATGACTGGAGTCACGGAGCATTGTGATGACAGGGGACATGGAGCATTGTGATGAGAAGGGCATGGAGCATTGTGATGACAGGGGCAAGGAGCATAGGTCTGAAAAGTTTCATAGATTATTGTGATGACAGTTGGCATGATGCATTGTGATGACAAGGGCATGGAGCATTGTGATGACAAGGGCATGGAGCATTGTGATGAGAAGGTCATGGAGTATTGTGAAGACAGGTGTCAGGGAGCATTGTGATGACATATGTCATGGTTCATTCCGATGACAATAGCATGGAGCATTGTGATGCCAAATAAATTGGAGGATTGTCATGCCAAATATAATGGAGCATTGTGATGACTAGGGCTTGAAGCATTATGATGACAATGGCCATTGAGAATTTTCATTACAAGGTCGTGAAGCATTGTGATGACAAGGTTCTGGAGCACTGTGATGAGAAAACCATGGAGCCTTGTGATGACAAATCTCATGGAGCATACTGATGAAAAGGGGCATGGAGCATTGTGATTACAGGGGTCTTGGAGCATTGTGATGAAAAGGGCATGGATCATTGTGATGAAAAAGGCATGGAGCCTTGTCATGACAGGGTTCAAGGAGCATACAGACAACAAGTGTCAGGGAGCATTTTGATGACAAGTGTATAGAGCATTGTGATGACAAATGTCATGGAGCATTGTTTTGAGAAGACCATGGATAATTGTGATGACGAGCGTCAAGGGGCACTGTGATGACAGGTGTTATAGAATATTGTGATCACAAGGGTTTGGAGCATTGTTATGACAGAGGTCATGGATCATTATGATTTCAAGGAGCATGGAGCACTGTGATGACAAGGGCATTAAGCAATGTGATCCCAAGGTTCATGCATGTTTGTGATGACAATAGTAATGGAGTATTGTGATGACAAGCTCATAGAGCACTGTAAAGAAAAGGTCATGTAGCATTTTGCTGACAAAGGCATGAATCATTGTGATGACAGGTGTCATGGAGCACTGTGATGACAAGCGTCACAGAGCATTGTGAATACAGGGGTCATGGAGCATTGGGATGACAAGGGCATGGATCACTGTGATGACAAGGGTCATGGAGCATTGGGCTGAAAATGTTCATGGAGTATTGTGATGACAGGTGTCATGGACCATTGTGATGACTAGGGAATGGAGCATTGTGATGACAAGAGTCCCGGATCATTGTGTTGTCAGGTGTCATGGAGTGTTGTGATGACTGTGGTCATGGAGAATTGTGATGATATTGGTCATGGAACATTCTGAGGATAAGGTCATGGCGCATTCGGCTGAAAATATTCCTGGAGTATTGTGATGACAGTGGTCATGGACCATTGTGATGACAAGGGAATGGAGCATGGTGATGACAAGGTCCTGGAGCATTGTGATGAGAAGACCATGGAGACTTTTGATGAGAAGTCTCATGGAGCAGTCTGTTGAAAAGGGGCATGGAGCATTGTGATTACAGGGATCTTGGAGTATTGTGATGACAAGGGCATGGATCATGTTGGTGAGAAGGCCATGGAGTATTCTGATGACATGTGTCATGGAGCTTTGTGATGACAAGGGCATGGAACATTGTGATTACAGGGTTCTTGGAGCATTGTGATGAAAAGGGCATGGACCATTGTGATGAAAAAGGCATGGAGCCTTGTAATGACAGGGTTCAAGGAGAATACTGACCACAAGTGTCAGGGAGCATTGTGATGAAAAGTGTATTGAGCATTGTGATGACAAATGTCATGGAGCATTGTGATGAGAAGACCATGGATAATTGTGATGATGAGCGTCATGGGGAGTTGTGATGATAAGTATTATGGAACATTGTGATCACAAGGGTTCGGAGCAGTATGATGACAGAGTTCATGGAGCATTTTGATTTCATTGTGATGACAATAGCCTGAAACATTATGATGATGGTCAGGGTGCATTGTGATGACAGGGTTCATGGAGCATTTAGAGGAAAACGGGCATGGAGCATTGTGATTACAGGGGTCTTGAGCATTGTGATGACAAGTGTCATGGAGCCTTGTGAAGACAAGGCCGTGGATCATTGTGATGGCAGGGGTAATGGAGCATTGTTAAGACAGGGGTAGTGGAGCATTGTGATGAGAAGGTCATGGAGCATTGGTCTGAAATATTTCATGGATTATTGTGATGAGTGTAGGCATGGAGCACTGTGATTACAAGGGTCTTGGAGCATTGTGATGACAAGGGCATGGAGCATTGTGATTTCAGCGGTCTTGAGCATGGTGATGACAAGTGTCATGGAACCTTGCGATGACTAGGCCGTGGAAAATTGTGATGGCATGGGTCATGGTGCATTGTTATGACAGGTGTAATGGAGCATTGTGATGAGAAGGGCATGGAACATTGGTCTGAAATGTTTCATGGATTATTGTGATGAGAGTGGGCAAGGAGCACTGTGATGACAAGGGCACGGAACACTGTGATACATGGGTCATGCAGGATTGTAATGACAAGGACATGGAGCATTGTGATGACAAGTGTCATGGAGCTTTGTGATGACAAGGGCATGAAGCAATGTGATGAGAGGGTTAATGGAGCATTGTGATGACAATGACATGGAGCATTGTGATGCCAATGGTCATGGAGCTTTGTGATAACAACTCATGGAGCATTTTGATGACAAGGGCATGGTGCACTGTGATGAGAAGGGCAGGGAGCATTTTGATGACCGGGTCATGCAGCAATTTGATATAAAGTGTAATGGAACATTTTGATGGCAGGGGTAAAGGAACATTGTGATGTCAGGGGTCATGGAACATGGTGATGATAAGTGGATGTAGCATTGTGATGACAGGGTCATGGAACATTGTGATTACAGGGGTGAGGGAGTATTGTGATGACTAGTGATGGAACATTGTGATATCTCTGGTGAGAGAGCATTTTGATGAGAAGTGCATGGACCATTGTGATTAAAAGGTTTATGGAGCATTGCAATGACAAGGTTGTGGACCGTTGTGATGAAATGTGCGTGGCACATTGTGATGACCATGGTCATGGAGCATTGTTCTGACAAAGCCATGGAGCATTGTGATGGCAAGGGTCACAGAGAATTGTGATGAAATCTTCTTGGAGCATTGTGCTTACAAAGGTCACAGAGCCTTGTGATGATGCGGGCATGGACCATTGTGATGACAAATGTTATGAAGCATTGTGATGACTGGAGTCACGGAGCATTGTGATGACATGGGTCATGGATCATTGTGATGACAAGGGCATGGAGCATTGTGATGACAGGGACATGGAGCATTGGTCGGACAAGTTTCATAGACTATTGTGATGACAGTGGACATTATGCATTTTAATGCAAGGGCATGAAACATTGTGATGAGAAGGTCATGGAGTATTGTGAAGACAGGTGTCAGGGAGCATTGTGATGACATATTTCATGGTCCATTGCGATGACAATGGCATGGAGCATTGTGATGCCAAATGTAATGGAGGATTGAGATGATAAATATAATGGAGCATTGTGATGATTAGGGCTTGGAACATTATGATGACAAGGGCCATTGAAAAATTTCAGGACAAATACGTGAAGCATTGTGATGACAAAACCATGGAGCCTTGTGATGCCAAGTCTCATGGAGCATACTGATGAAAAGGGGCATGGAGCATTGTGATTACAGGGGTCTTGGAGCACTGTGATGACAAGGGCATGGAGCATTTTGATGAGAATGCCATGGAACATTCTGATGACATGTGTCATGGATCTTTGGAATGACAAGGGAATGGAGCATTGTGATTACAGGGGTCTTGGAGCATTGTGATGACAAGGGTCATGGAGCATTGTGAGGAGAAGACCAAGGACCATTCTGATGGCATGCGTCATTGAGCACTGTGATAACAACGGCATGGAACATTGTGATTACATGGGACTTGGAGCATTGTGATGAAAAGGGCTTGGATCATTGTGATGAAAAAGGCATGGAGCCTTGTCATGACTGGGTTCAAGGAGCATACAGACAACAAGTGTCAGGGAGCATTTTTTTTTTTTTTTTTTTTTTTGCGGTATGCGGGCCTCTCACTGTTGTGGACTCTCCCGCTGCGGAGCACAGGCTCCAGATGTGCAGGCTCAGCGGCCATGGCTCATGGGCCCAGCCGCTCCGTGGCATGTGGGATCCTCCCGGACCGGGTCACGAACCCGTGTCCCCTGCATCGGCAGGCGGACTCTCAACCATTGCGCCACCAGGGAAGCCCATCAGGGAGCATTTTTATGACAAGTGTCTTGAGCATTGTGATGACAAAGGTCATGGAGCATTTTGATGAGAAAACCATCGATAACTGTGATGACGAGCGTCATGGGGCATTGTGATGACAAGTGTTATGGAATATTGTGATCACAAGGGTTTGGAACATTGTTAGGACAGAGGTCATGCAGCATATTGATTTCACTGTGATGAAAAAAGCATGAAGCATTATGATGATGGGCATGGTGCATTTTGATGACAGGGTTCATGGATCATTGTGATGAAAAGGGGCATAGAGCATTGTGATTACAGCGTTCTTGGAGCATTGTGATGATAAGGGTCATGGAGCCTTGTGATGACAAAGCCATGGAACATCGTGATGGCAGGGGTCATGGAGCATTGTTATGACAGGTGTAATGGAGCTTTGTGATGGCAAGTGCATGGAGCATTGTGATGAGAAGGCCATGGAGCATTCTGATGACCTGTGTCATGGAGCTTTGTGAAGACAAGGGCATGGAGCAATGTGATGAGAGTGTTCATGGAGCATTGTGATGACAATGACATGGAGCATTGTGATGACAAGATTGTGGAGCACTGTGATGACAAGCGCGTGGTGCATTGTGATGACATGTGTCATGGAGCATTGTGCTGACAAGCGCCTGGAGCATTTTGATGACAAGGGTCTTGGAGAATTGTGCTGAGAAAGGCTAAGAGCATTGTGATGACAAGGGTCAAAGAGCATGTTGATGAAAAGTTCATGGAGCATTGTGGTTAAAAATGTCACAGAGACTGTTGATGACGAGGACATGGACCATTGTGATGACAAATGTCATGAAGCATAGTGATGACTGGAGTCACGGAGCATTGTGATGACAGGGGTCATGGAGCATTGAGATAACAAGGGCATGGAGTATTTTGATGACAAGGGCATGGAACATTGTCTAATAAGTTTCATGGATTATTGCGATGACAGTTTTAATGGTGCATTGTGAGGACAACGGCATGCAGCATTGTGATGACCAGGTCATTCAGTATTGTGAAGACAGGTGTCAGGGAGCATTTTGCTGACATATGTAATGGACCATTGTGATGACAATGGCATGGAGCATTGTGATGCCAAGTGTCATGGTGGATTCTGATGACAAAGGTAATAGAGCATTGTCATGACAATGGCTTGGAGCACTGTGATGACAAGGGTTAGGGAGCATTGCGCTGACATGTGCATGGAGATTTGTGATGACAAGGGTCATGGAAAATTCTGATGAAAAGCTTGTGGAGTATTTTGATGACAATGGCATGGAGCATTGTGATGAAAACGGCATGGGGATTTGTGATGAAAAAGGCATGGAGCCTTTTCGTGACAGGGTTCAAGGAGCATTCTGACGACAATGTCAGGGAGCATTGTGATGACAAGTTTATTGAGAATTGTGATGAAAAACTCATGGAGCTTTGTGATGAAAACGGCATGGTGTATTGTGATGACAGGCATCATGGAGCATTGTGATGACAAGTGTTATTGAACATTGTGATCACAAGGGATTGGAGAATTGTGATGACAGAGGTCACGGATCATTTTGATTTCAAGGATCATGGAGCATTGTGATGACAAGGGCATGAAGCAATGCAATCCCAAGTTTCATGGAGGATTGTGATGACCATGGTTATGGAGTATTGTTATGACAAGCACATAGAGCATTGTGATGATAAAGTCATATAGCATTTTGCTGACAAAGGCATGGAGCATTGTGATGACAGGTGTCACGGAGCTCTGTGATGACAAGCATCATGGAGCATTGTGAATACATGGGTCATGGAGCATTGGGATGACAATGGCATGGAGCATTGTGATTACAGGTGTCTTAAGCATTGTGATGACACGTGTCATGTAGCCTTCTGATGACAAGGCCGCTGAACATTGTGATGGCAGGGGTCAAGGAGCATTGGGCTGAAAATATTTATGGAGTATTGTGATGCTAGGGGTCATGGAGCATTGTGATGTCTAGGGAATGGAGCACTGTGATGACAAGATTCCCAGTTCATTTTGTTGTCAGTTGTCATAGAGTGTTGTGATGACAGTGGTCATGGAGCATTGTGATGATAATGGTCTTGGAGCACTGTGACGATAAGGTCATGGAGCATTTGGCTGAAAATATTCATGGTGTATTGTGATGACAGTGGTCATGGAACATTGTGATGACAAGGGAATGGAGCATGGTGACGACAAGGTCCTGGAGTATTATGATGAGAAGACGATGGAGACTTTTGATGAGAAATCTCATGGAGCACTCTGTTGAAAAGAGGCATGGATCATTGTGATTACTGAGGTCTTGGAGCATTGTGATGACAAGGGCATGGATCATGGTGATGAGAAGGCCATCGAGCATTCTGATGACATGAGTCATGCAGCTTTGTGATGACAAGGGCATGGAGCATTGTGATTACAGGGGTCTTGGAGCCTAGTGATGAAAAGAGCATGGATCATTTTGATAAAAACGGCATGGAGCCTTGTGATGACAGGGTTCAAGGAGCATACTGACGACAAGTGTCAGGGAGCATTGTGATGACAAGTGTATTGAGCATTGTGATGACAAAGGTCATGGAGCATTGTGATGAGAAGACCATGGATAATTGTGATGATGAGCGTCATGCGGCGTTGTGATGATAAGTGTTATGGAACATTTCGATAACAAGGGTTTGGAGCATTATGATGACAGAGGTCATGGAGCATTTTGATTTCATTGTGATGACCATAGCCTGAAGCATTATGATGATGGGCATGGTGCATTGTGATGACAGGGTTCATGGTGCATTGAGATGAAAAGGGGCATGAAGTATTGTGATTACAGCGGACTTGGAGCATTGTGATGACAGGGGCATGAAGAATTGTGATGTGAAGGCCATGGAACATTCTGATGACATGTGTCATGGAGCTTTTTGATGACAAGGGCATGGATCAGTGAGATTACAGGGGTATTGAGCATGGTGATGACATGTGTCATGGAGCCTTGTGATGACAAGGCCGTGTAATATTGTGATGGCAGGGGTGATGGAGCATTGTTATGACAGTGGTAATGGACCATTTTGATGAGAAGGGCATGGAGCGTTGGTCTGAAATATTTCATGGATTATTGTGATGAGAGTGGGCATGGAGCATTTTGATGACGAGGGAACGGAACACTGTGATATATGGGTTATGGGACATGGAGCTTTGTGATGACAAGTCATGGAGCATTGTGATGACAAGGGCATGGATCATTGCGAAGAGAAGGTCATGGAGTATTGAGAAGACAGGTGTCAGGGAGCATTGTGATGACATATGTCATGGTCCATTGCGATGACAATTGCAAGGAGTATTGTGATGCCAAATTAAATGGAGGGTGTGATGACAAACATAATGGAGCATTGTGATGACTAGGGCTTGGAGCATTATGATGACAAGGGCCACTGAGAATTTTCATGACAATGTCGTGAAGCATTGTGATGACAATTTCCAGGAGCATTGTGATGAGAAAATCAAGGAGCCTTGTGATGACAAGTCTCATGGAGCACACTGAAGAAAAGGGGCATAGAGCATTGTGATTATAGGGGTCTTGGCACATTGTGATGACAAGGGCATGGATCATTGTGATGAAAACGGCATGGAGCCTTGTCATGACAGGGTTCAAGGAGCATACAGACAACAAGTGTCAGGGAACATTTTGGTGACAAGTGTATTGAGCATTATGATGAAAAAGTTCATGGAGCATTGTGATGAGAAGACCATGGATAACTGTGATGACGAGCGTCATGGGGCATTGTGATGACAAATGTTGTGGAATATTGTGATCACAAGGGTTTGGAGCATTGTTATGACAGAGGTCATGGAGCATTTTGATTTCATTGTGATGACAATAGCATGAAGCATTATGATGATGGGCATGGTGCATTGTGATGACAGGGTTCATGGAGCATTGAGATGAAAAGGAGCATGGAGCATTGTGATTACAGGGGTCTTCAGCATTGTGATGACAAGTGTCATGGAACCTTGTGATGACTAGGCCTTGGAACATTGTGATGGCAGGGGTCATGGTGCATTGTTATGACAGAGGTAATGGAGCATTGTGATGAGAAGTGCATGGAACATTGGTCTGAAATGTTTCATGGATTATTGTGATGAGAGCGGGCAAGGAGCATTGTGATGACACGGGTACAGAACACTCTGATAAATGGGTCATGCAGGATTGTAATGAAAATTGCATCCCTTCCGGGAGCCTGTGCAGCCCGCCACTGCCGGGGTCCTGGGATCCAGGGGCGGCTTCCCTGGGACAACGCACGGCGCGCCTCGGGCTGGTGCAACTTCACGCCGAAATCGGCCGCTGCTGGCTCGCCCCGCACTCCTTGCCCCTCCCTCCCGCCCGGCCTGAGTGAGCCAGAGTCCCCGAAGGAGATGCTCCTTTAACCGTGTCCTGTCTGAGTGAAGAACAGATGCCCTCCGGCGACCTACATGCAGAGGCGGGGCCAAATCCAAAGCTGAGACCCAGGAGCTGTGAGAACAAAGAAGAGAAAGGGAAACCTCTCCCAGCAGCCTCAGAAGAAGCGGATTAAAGCTCCACAATCAACTTGATGTACCCTGCATCTGTGGAATACATGAATAGACAACAAATCATCCCAAATTGAGGAGCCAGGAGTCAGTGCTGTGCCTCTGAGGTGGGAGAGCCAACTTCAGGACACTGGTCCACAAGAGACCTCCCAGCTCCACATAATATCAAACGGGGAAAATCTTCCAGAGATCTCCATCTCAACACCAGCACCCAGCTTCACTCAATGACCAGCAAGCTAAAGTGCTGGACACCCTATGCCAAACAACTAGCAAGACAGAAACACAACGCCACCCATTAGCAGAGAGGTGGCCTAAAATCATAAAAAGTCCGCAGACACCCCAAAACACACCACCAGACTTGGACATGCTCACCAGAAAGACAAGATCCAGCCTCATCCACCAGAACACAGGCACTAGTACCTTCCACCAGGAAGCCTACACAACCCACTAAACCAACCTTAGCCACTGGGGACAGACACCAAAAACAACGGGAACTACGAACCTGCAGCCTGCAAACAGGAGACCCCAAACACAGTAACATAAGCAAAATGAGAAGACAGAAATACACACAGCAGGAGAAGGAGCAAGATAAAAACCCACCAGACCTAACAAATGAAGACGTAATAGGCAGTGTACCTGAAAAAGAATTTAGAATAATGATGGTAAAGATGATCCAAGATTCTATTTCCCAGATCCAAAATCTTGGAAATAGAATAGACAAAATGCAAGAAACAGTTAACAAGGACCTAGAAGAACTAAAGATGAATCAAGCATCAATTAAAAACACAATACATGAAATAAAAAATACTCTAGATGGGATCAATAGCAGAATAACTGAGGCAGAAGAACGGATAAGTGAGGTGGAAGATAAAATAGTGGAAATAACTGCTGCAGAGCAAAATAAAGAAAAAAGAATGTAAAGAACAGAGGACAGTCTCAGAGACCACTGGGACAATAATAAACGCACCAACATTCGAATTATAGGGGTTCCAGAAGAAGAAGAGAAAAAGAAAGGGACTGAGAAAATATTTGAAGAGATTATAGTTGAAAACTTCCCTAATATGGGAAAGGAAATAGTTAATCAAGTCCAGGAAGCACAGAGAGTACCATACAGAATAAATCCAAGGAGAAATACGCCAAGACACATATTAATCAAACTGTCAAAAAGTAAACACAAAGAAATCATATTAAAAGCAGCAAGGCAAAACCAACAAATAACACACAAGGGAATCCCCATCAGGATAACAGCTGATCTATCAGCAGAAACTCTACAAGGCAGAAAGGAGTGGCAGGACATAATTAAAGTGATGAAGGAGAAAAACCTGCAACCAAGATTACTCTACCCAGCAAGGATCTCATTCAGATTTGATGGAGAAATTAAAACGTTTACAGACAAGCAAAAGCTGAGAGAGTTCAGCACCACCAAACCAGCTTTACAACAAATGCTAAAGGAACTTCTCTAGCAAGAAACACAACAGAAGGAAAAGACCTACAATAATGAACCCAAAACAATTAAGAAAATGAGAATAGGAACATACATATCGATAATTACCTTAAATGTAAATGGACTAAATGCTCCCACCAAAAGACACAGATTGGCTGAATGGATACAAAAACAAGACCCATATATATGCTGTCTACAAGAGACCCACTTCAGACCTAGAGACACATACAGACTGAAAGTAAAGGGATGGAAGAAGATATTCCATGCAAATGGAAACCAAAAGAAAGCTGGAGTAGCAATTCTCATATCAGACAAAATAGACTTTAAAATAAAGACTACTAGAAGAGACAAAGAAGGACACTACATAATGATCAAGGGATCGATCCAAGAAGAAGATATAACAATTGTAAATATTTATGCACCAAACATAGGAGCACCTCAATACATAAGGCAAATGCTAACAGCCATAAAAGGAGAAATCGACAGTAACACAATCATAGTAGGGGACTTTAACACCCCACTTTCACCAATGCACAGATCTTCCAAAATGAAAATAAATAAGGAAACACAAGCTTTAAATGATACATTAAACAAGATGGACTTAATTGATATTTATAGGACATTCCATCCAAAAACAACAGAATACACATTTTTCTCAAGTGCTGATGGAACATTCTCCAGGATAGATCATACCTTGGGTCACAAATCAAGCCTTGGTAAATTTAAGAAAATTGAAATTGTATCAAGTGTCTTTTATGACAACAATGCTATGAGACTAGATATCAATTACAGGAAAAGAGCTGTAAAAAATACAAACTCATGGAGGCTAAACAATACACTACGTAATAACGAAGTGATCACTGAATAAATCAAAGAGGAAATTAAAAAATACCTAGAAACAAATGACAATGGAGCCACGACGACCCAAAACCTATGGGATGCAGCAAAAGCAGTACTAAGAGGGAAGTTTATAGCAATACAATCCCACCTTAAGAAACAGGAAACATCTTGAATAAACAACCTAACCTTGCACCTAAAGCAATTAGAGAAAGAAGAACAAAAACACCCCAAAGTTAGCAGAAGGAAAGAAATTATAAAAATCAGATCAGAAATAAATGAAAAAGAAATGAAGGAAACGATAGCAAAGATCAATAAAACTAAAAGCTGGTTCTTTGAAAAGATAAACAAAATTGATAAACCATTAGCCAGACTCATCAAGAAAAGAAGGGAGAAGACTCAAATCAATAGAATTAGAAATGAAAAAGGAGAAGTAACAACTGACACTGCAGAAATACAAAAGATCATGAGAGATTACTACAAGCAACTCTATTCCCATAAAATGGACAACCTGGAAGAGATGGACAAATTCTTAGAAATGCACAACCTGCCAAGACTGACTCAGGAAGAAAGAGAAAATATGAATAGACCAATCACAAGCACTGAAATTGAAACTGTGAATAAAAATCTTCCATCAAACAAAAGCCCAGGACCAGATGGCTTCACAGGCGAATTCTATCAAACATTTAGAGAAGAGCTAACACCCATCCTTCTCAAACTCTTCCAAACAATATCAGAGGAAGGAACACTCCCAAACTCTTTCTACGAGGCCTCAAGCACCTTGATACCAAAACCAGGCAAGGATGTCACAAAGAAAGAAAACTACAGGCCAATATCACTGATGAACATAGATGCAAAAATCCTCAACAAACTACTAGCAAACAGAATCCAACAGCACATTACAAGGATCATACACCATGATCAAGTGGGGTTTATTCCAGGAATGCAAGGATTCTTCAATATATGCAAATCATTCAATGTGATACACCATATTAACAAGTTGAAGGAGAAAAACCATATGATCATCTCAATAGATGCAGAGAAAGCTTTCGACAAAATTCAACACCCATTTATGATAAAAACCCTGCAGAAAGTAGGCATAGAGGGAACTTTCCTCAACATCATAAAGGCCATATATGACAAACCCACAGCCAACATTGTCCTCAATGGTGAAAAACTGAAACCATTTCCACTAAGATCAGGAACAAGACAAGGCTGCCCACTCTCACCACTCTTATTCAACATAGTTTTGGAAGTTTTAGCCACAGCAATCAGAGAAGAAAAGGAAATAAAAGGAATCCAAATTGGAAAAGAAGAAGTAATGCTGTCACTGTTTGCAGATGACATGATACTATACATAGAGAATCCTAAAAATGCTACCGAAAAACTACTAGAGCTAATCAATGAATTTGGTAAAGTAGCAGGATACAAAATTAATGTACAGAAATCTCTGGCATTCCTGTACACTAATGATGAAAAATCTGAAAATGAAATCAAGAAAACACTCCCATTTACCATTGCAACAAAAAGAATAAAATATCTAGGAATAAACCTACCTAAGGAGACAAAAGACCTGTATGCAGAAAATTATAAGACACTGATGAAAGAAATTAAAGATGATACAAATAGATGGAGAGATATACCATGCTCCTGGATTGGAAGAATCAATATTGTGAAAATGACTCTACTACCCAAAGCAATCTACAGATTCAATGCAATCCCTATCAAACTACCACTGGCATTTTTCACAGAACTAGAACAAAAAATTTCAAAATTTGTTTGGAAAAACAAAAGACCGCGAATAGCCAAAGCAATCTTGAGAACGAAAAACGGAGCGGGAGGAATCAGGCTCCCTGTCTTCAGACTATACTACAAAGCTACAGTAATCAAGACAGTGTGGTACTGGCATAAAAACAGAAAGATAGATCAGTGGATCAGGATAGAAAGCCCAGAGATAAACCCACGCACATATGGCCAACTTATCTTTGATAAAGGAGGCAGGAATGGACAGTGGAGAAAGGACAGCCTCTTCAATAAGTGGTGCTGGGAAAACTGGACAGGTACATGTAAAAGTTTGAGATTAGATCATTCCCTAACACCATACACAAAAATAAGCTCAAAATGGATTAAAGACTTAAATGTAAGGCCAGAATCTCTCAAACTCTTAGAGGAAAACATAGGTAGAACACTCTATGACATAAATCACAGCAAAATTCTTTTGGACCCACCTCCTAGAGAAATGGAAATAAAAACAAAGATAAACAAATGGGACCTAATGAAACTTCAAAGCTTTTGCACAGCAAAGGAAACCATAAAGAAGACCAAAAGACAACCCTCAGAATGGGAGAAAATATTTGCAAATGAAGCAACTGACAAAGGATTAATCTCCAAAATTTATAAACAGCTCATGCAGCTCAATAGCAAAAAAACAAACAACCCAATCCAAAAATGGGCAGAAGACTTAAATAGGCATTTATCCAAAGAAGATATACAGACTGCCAACAAACACATGAAAGAATGCTCAACATCATTAATCATTAGAGAAATGCAAATCAAAACTAAAATGAGATATCATCTCACACCAGTCAGAATGGCCATCATCAAGAAATCTAGAAACAATAAATGCTGGAGAGGGTGTGGAAAAAAGGGAACACTCTTGCACTGCTGGTGGGAATGTGAATTGGTACAGCCACTATGGAGAACAGTATGGAGGTTCCTTAAAAAACTAAAAATAGAACTACCATATGACCCAGCAATCCCACTACTAGGCATATACCCTGAGAAAACCATAATTCCAAAAGAGACATGTACCAAAATGTTCATGGCAGCTCTATTCACAATAGCCCGGAGCTGGAAACAACCTAAGTGTCCATCATCGGATGAATGGATAAAGAAGATGTGGCACATATATACAATGGAATATTACTCAGCCATAAAAAGAAACGAAACTGAGCTATTTGTAATGAGGTGGATAGGCCTAGAGTCTGTCATACAGAGTGAAGTAAGTCCGAAAGAGAAAGACAAATACCGTATGCTAACACATATATACGGAATTTAAAAAAAAAAAAAAAAAGTCATGAAAGACCTAGGGGCAAAACGGGAATAAAGACACAGACCTACTTGAGAATGGACTTGAGGATATGGGGAGGGGGAAGGGTAAGCTGTGACAAAGCGAAAGAGAGGCATGGACATATATACACTACCAAACGTAAGGTAGATAGATAGTGGGAAGCAGCCACAGAGCACAGGGAGATCAGCTCGGTGCTTTGTGACCGCCTGGAGGGGTGGGATGGGGAGGGTGGGAGGGAGGGAGATGCATGAGGGAAGGGATGTGGGAACAGATGTATATGTATGACTGATTCACTTTGTTATAAAGCAGAAACTAAATAAAAATTAAAAAAAAAGAAAAAAGAAAAAAGAAAAAAAAAAGAAAAGGGCATGGAGCATTGTGATGAGAAGGGCATCGAGCATTGTGACGACAAGTGCCTTGGAGCTTTGTGATGACAAGGGCATGGAGCAATTTGATGAGAGGTTACATGGAGCATTGTGATGACAATGACATGGAGCATTGTGATGCCAAGGGTCATGGAGCTTTGTGATGAAAAGTCATGGAGCATTTTGATGACAGGGGTTAGGAACATTGTGATGTCAGGGGTCATGGAACATTGTGATGATAAAGGGATGTAGCACTGTGATGACAGGGTCATGGAACATTGTGATTACAGAGGTGAGGGGGTATTGTGATGACTAGTGATGGAACATTGTGATATCTCTGGTGAGAGAGCATTTTGATGAGAAGTGCATGGACCAGTGTGATTACAAGGTTTATGGAGCACTGCAATGACAAGGTTGTGGACCGTGGTGATGAAATGCGCGTGGCACATTGTGATGACAATGGTTATGGAGCATTGTTCTGACAAAGACATGGAGCATTCTGATGACAAGGGTCACAGAGAATTGTCATGAAATGTTCATGGAGCATTGTGGTTAGAAAGGTCACACAGCCTTGTGATGATGCGGGCATGTACCATTGTGATGACAAACGTTAGGAAGCATTGTGATGATTGGAGTCACGGAGCATTGTGATGACAGGGTTCATGGAGTATTGTGATGACAAGGGCATGGAGCATTGTGATGACAGGGGCATGGAGCATTGGTCTGACAAGTTTCATAGATTATTGTGATGACATTGGGCATGGTGCATTGTAATAACAAGGGCATGGAGCATTGTGATGAGAAGGTCATGGATTATTGTGAAGACAGGTGTCAGGGAACATTGTGATGACATATGTCATGGTCCATTTGGATGATAATGGCTGGGATAACTGTGATGCCAAATGTAATGGAGGATTGTGATGACAAATATAATGGAGCATTTTGATGACTGGGGCTTGGAGTATTATGATGACAAGGGCCATTGAAAATTTTCATGACATGGTCGTGAAGCATTGTGATGACAAGTTCCTGGATCATTGTGATGAGGAAATCATGGAACCTTGTTATGACAATCTCATGGAGAATACTGATGAAAAGAGGCATGGGGTATTGTGATTACATGGGTCTTGGATCATTGTGATGACAAGGGTATGGCTCATTGTGAGGAGAAGGCGAAGGAGCATTCTGATGACATGTGTCATTGACCTGTGTGATGACAAGGGCATGGAGCATTGTGATTACAGGGGTCTTGGAGCATTGTGATGACAAGGGCATGGAGCATTGAGATGAGAATGCCATGGAGCATTCTAATGACATGCGTCATGGAGCTTGGTGATGGCAAGGGCAAGGAGCATTGTGATTACAGGGGTCTTGGAGCATTGTGATGAATAGGGCCTGGATCATTGTGATGAAAAACGCATGGATAATTGTCATGAAAGTGTTCAAGGAGGATACTGATGGCAATAGTCAGGGAGCATTGTGATGTCAAGTGTATTGAGCATTGTGATGACAAATGTCATGTGGCATTGTCATGAGAAGACCTTGGGTTATTGTGATGACGAGCATCATGGAGCACTGTAATGACAAGGGGCGTGAAGTATTGTGATGACAAGGGTCAGGGAGCATTGTGATGACAGTGGTCATGGAGCATTGTGATGACAAGGGCATGGAGAATTGGGATGACAAGTGTAATGAGCATTGTGATAACAAGGCCATTTAGAATTTTGATGACAACGCCGTGTAGCATTGTGATGACAAACACTTGGACCTTGCTATGACCGGGGTCATGGAGCATTGCAATGACAAGTGCATGGAGAATTGTGATGAAAACAGCATGTAACAATGTGATGAGAAATGTCATGTAGCATTGTGATGACAAGGGACATGGAGCATTGTGATAACTAGGGCGTGGAGCATTGTGATGACATGTGTCATGGAGCATTATTAAGACAAGGGCCATGGTGCATTCTGACATAAGATATCACTTATGATGGGAATGAATACATGGATACATATGAACTGAATTAGGAAAGAGAATAGGGTTTCAGATTTAGAAAAAAATCTCTTATGCTTCCTTAAGGGGAAACGAGAGGTGGGGAGATGCACAAAACCAGAGTTTGATATTAGCTCAGGTACCATTCCATAATCCAAATACAGAAGAGACAAGCCATTCTCCTTCCTCAGTGAACGGAACTAACACCCATATTCCCCACAGAGAAATATATCAGACTAGTAAGAATTTTAAAACCTATGTATTGATATGTCTTGTTAAGGGAAAGACGTGTGTCTAGAACGACATAAACATGGCAGTGAGAATCAGCTCAAACCCACTATAAAAATGAATTTCAAAACAAAACAAAATAACAGGGAAATTCTTACACAATACCTTCAGGGTTTCTGATGAAACCTGGAATGACCCTATCTACAACGACAGCTGGATGTGGCATAAGGCTGGTCACTTGGGACTGAGAGTATGGGTGAGATTGGGTGAGAAAATGCAGACCCTTTAAAACAATAATGCCTGCCATCCATTCCATGGATTCCAACTCTACAGGTAGAAGGGAATATCACTAGAGTTTTAACCTGTATGGGGAACCTAGAGAATGGACAGCCCCTGATGGGGAAAGGTTTCTAAAACTGTACAAATTCTTGGCCTCCTTGTGCTGCAGTTTGATATTCCAACTGCTTTACTATCAATCTCCCAAGTTGGAGAGTCAGCCCCTATAACCTCCTGTTTTGCACAGTTGGCAAATTGTGCAGAGGATATAAGAGAAAAGGGAGAAACAATGGGAGAGGAGCTGTAGGCATTTCGATGGACAAATGACACTCAAATTTCAAATCATGAAGAATTAAGCAATCTCTCAGCCTGTCACACCCCGGAAACAGTATAGGTCCTGAAGCAAAACTGTGGATTTGAGGTCAGCTCACAAAAATGCGTGTTGTAAAATAGAGCTCACAGGCACAACAATTCAGTAACTTGCAGAGTTATAAAGGACTACTCACTTCCAAAAATCTTTTGAGGGAAAGCCACGAGGAGGCATTGAAAATGAGGCAGAATTGCACGAAACAGATTTCAAGAAGTACAATGGAATCGACTTTAAACACAGGAAAAGCATCACAACTTCGACAATTATGGAATTGGCCATAAAGGGCGTAAGTGTTTTCTCCTGAATATATTCAGGAGAAAACGCATATGTCCTTTTTGGCCAAGCAAGCAAGCGGGCAATGCATATCTGCACTACAAAGAAGCATCACTTCCCATCAGTCAAAAGGGACATCACCAAAATGGGTAAAAACCAGAAAGGCAAGACAGGCCCTGGAGAACTGGGAGCCTTTTTATGCTGATGGGCGGGATGTAAATTGACAACTGCCTCTCTGGAGGAGTGCATTGTGTTCCCTAAAACAAGTAAACAACAGAGCTACAGAGCCAAGGACACTTCCAGTCTAGGGAATATACCTTGGGAAAACTTAAAATCAATAAGACAGAGCCACCCCAAAATTTAGGACTGCACTGCTAACAAGAACCTCAACTTGGGTACACCTTAAATATCCCAGGAAAGACAAAAATGTTTCAGGAAACATTGGTACTTACGTACGATGGAATATCACTTAGGCATGAAATCAATGTCATGAGGCCAGAAGCAGCAAAATGAGTGGATTCAGGTACGATGATTCTAAGTGAAATAAGTCACACAGAAATAGAAAATTATCATAAGATATCACTTATGAAGGTCCTGTAAACATGGCTAAACATGAACTGAGATAGGAAACAGAAGAGAGTCTCACATTTAGAAAACACTCTTATGCTTGCTTAAGGGTGAAGGAGAGGTGGGGTGATGCATAAAACCAGAGTTTGATATTAGTACAGATACCGTTCCAAAAACCAAATACGGAATAGACAACACCTACACCTTCCTCAGTGAAAGGGACTCAACACCCCATATTCCCTGCAGAAGAATATATCTTACTAGTAACAATCTTAAAACCTATGTATTGATATGCCTCCATAAGGGAATCAAGTGTGTCTAGACTGGCATCAACATGGCAGGGAGAATCAGCCCAAACCCACTATAAAAAACAAAACAAAAAACAGGGAAATTCTTTACAATTCCTTCAGGGTCTCTGACGAAACCTGGAATGACCCTATCTACAATGACAGCTGGATGTGGCATAAGGCTGGAAACTTGGGACTGAGAGGATTGGTGAGATTGGGTGAGCAAATACAGACCCTTTAAAGCAATAATGAATGGCACCCATTCCATGGGTACCAAATCTCCAGGTTGAAGGAAATATTACTACAGCTATAACATGTAAGGGAAACCTAGAGAATGGACACACTGTAAATACTAAAGGTTTCTAAAACTCAACGAATAGTCCCTCTCCTGGTGCTCTGGTTTGACTTTCAACTGCTTTACTATCAATCTCCCAACTTGGAGTGACAGCCCCTTTAACCTCCTGGTTCCCACAGGTTGCCAATTTGGCAGAGGTAGAAAGGGAAGAAGGAGAACCAATGAGAGAGTAGCTGATAGGCATTTGGACGGGCACATGTCACTCTAATATCCCAGCAGGAAGAAGAATTAACCAAAGTCTCAGGCTCCCACCGGAAACCAGTATAGGGCCTGATCCAAAATTTTGGACTTGCGTTCAGCTCACAAAACAGTAGTTGAAAAATGGAGCTCAGGGGCACAGCAATTCACAAACTAGCAGAGTAATGAAGACAACTATAGTCCAAAAATCTGTTGAGGGAAGGCATCGAGGCGGACTTGAAAGCGAGGCAGAATAGCAGGAAACAGATTTCAAGAGGTACGTAGGAGTCGCCTGTAAAGCACAGGAAGAGGGGCACAGCTTCGACAATGATGCACTTGGCCAAAAAGGGCGCATGCATTTTCTCCTGAATATATTCAGGAGAAAATGCATACACCCGTTTTGGCCAAGCAAAAAAGCGGGCAATGTAAATCTGTACTAAAAAGAAACATCACTTCCCACCTGTCAAAAGGGACATCCGCAAAATGTGCAAAAGTCAGAAAGGCAAGACAGGCCCTGGAGAACTGGGAGCATTGTTATGCTGGTGGGCGGGATATAAGTGGCCACCTGCCTCTCTGCAGGAATGCATTGTGATCCCTACAACAAGCAAACAACAGATCTACACAGCCAAGAGCACTTCCTGTCTAGGGAATATACCTTGGGGAACCGGAAAATCAATAAGACAGAGCCACCCCAAAATTTAGGGCTGCACTGCTTACAAGAACCTCAGCTTGGGTACACCTTATGTATCCCAGGAAAGACAAAAATGGTTCAAGATATTGTGGTACTTACATACGATGGAATATCCCTCAGCCATGAAATCAGTGTCATAAGGCCAGTAGCAGCAAAAAGAGTGGATTCAGGTACGATGATTCTAAGTGAAATAAGTCACACAGAAAAAGAAACTTATCATAACATATCACTTATGAAGGTCCTGTCAGCAAAGGTAAACATGAACTGAGTTACGAAAGATAACAGAGTAACAATCTTATCATAAGATATAACTCATAGTGGGAATGTACACTGGCTGCACATGAACTGAATTACAAACACAACAGAGTCACACATTTAGAAAAAAAGCTTCTGCCTGCTTAAGGGGAAGGGCGAGTTCTGGTGAGGCACGAAACCGCAGTTTTAAATTAGCACAGATACCTTTACATAAACTATGTATGTATCAGACAACACCTACTCCCGGCACAATGAACTGGACTCAACACCCCCTATTCATTGCTGAGGAATATGTCTGACCCTAAGTATTTTAAAACATATGTATTCTCATGTCTAAATAAAGGAATCATGTGTGTGTATAACGGCATGAAACAGCACTGAAATTCAGTAAAACCCACTTATAAAAATAAATTTCAAAAGCAAAATGCAAAAACAGAGAGAAAGTCTTAAAAATTACATTCAGGGCCTGTGATAAAACCTAGATTCACCACCTTTACACCCACAGCTGGATGAGACATAAGACTGGACAATTGGGACTGACAAGATTGCTGAGGTTGTGTGAGCAAAAGAACACCACTTAGAGCAATACTGTGTGCTACCCATTCTAGTGGTCTCAACTCTCCAGGTTTAAGGGAATCTTCCTACAGTTAAAACATGCATGGGAATCCCAGTGAATAGTACACAGTGTAATCGGGAAAGTTTTCTAAAAGGTACCTCATTTTTCCTTTCGTCGTGCTCAGCTTCACCATTCCATCTGCATTATTAAAAATCTCACCACTTGGAGTGTCAGCGCCTTTACCCTCCTGTTATGCACAGTTTGCAAATTGTGCAGAGGATGAACAGGAAGAGGGGAAATAAATGAGAGACTAGCTGTAGGTGTTTGGATGGGCACATGTCACTCTAGTTTCCCATCAGGAAGAAGAATTAACCAAAGGCTCAGCCTGAAACCCCGGAACCAGACTAGGGCCTAAAGCCATTCTGCGGTATTGCAACCAGTTCACAAATAGGCGAGTTGAATAATGGAAATCAGGGGCACAGCAATTCACAAACTTGCAGAGTTATAAAGGACAACTATCATCCAGAAATATATTGAGGTAAGGCAGTGAAGAGGATTTGAATGCAAGGCAGAATTGAAGGAAACAGATTTCAAGAGGTAGAATGGAGTCATCTTTAAAGCACATGAAAAGCGACAGAACTACGACAATATTGCCCTTGGCCGAAAAGGGAGTATGTGTATTTTCTTGATTATATTCGGGAAAAAATGCATACGCCCTTTTTGGCCAAGCAAGCCATCAGGCATTGCAAATCCACACTACATAGAAATGTCCCTTACCAACAGTCAAAAGGGCCATCCGCAAATAGTGTAAAAACCACAAATGCAGGACAGTCCATGGAGAAAAGGGAGCCTGGTTACACCGATGTACAGGATGAAAATTGCCAACAGCCTCTCTGGAGAACTGTATGTTGTTTTCTAAAACAGAGCTACAGAGCATAGCACACTTCCACTCATGGGCGTGTATTTTGGGAAAACTAATAATCCACAACACACAGCCAGCCCAAAGTTTAGGGCTGCCCTGTTTACAAGAACCTCAACTTCGGTACACTTTATATATCCCAGGATAGGAAAAAAAAATGGATATAGATGTTGTGGTACTTATATACAATGGAATGTCACTCAGACATAAAATCAATGTCATAAGGCCAATAGCAGCATAATGAGTGGCTTTAGGTACGATGATGCTAAGTGAAATGAGCCACAAAGAAACAGAAACATATTGTAATATATCACTTATAGAGGGAATGTAAACATGGCTACACATGAACTGAATTTCAAAAGAGAACAGAGTTACACATTTAGAAAACACACTTATGCCTCCTTAAGTGGAAAGGTGACATGGGGTGATGTGTAAAAGCAGAGTTTGAAATTAGCACAGATCCCATTCTATATACCAAATATGTAATAGACAAGACCTACTCCTTTCTCAAAAAACTGGACACAAAACACCCTATTCACTGAAGAGGAATATATCTGACTGGTAATATCCTTGAAACCTATGTATTTATATGTATCCATAATGGAATCAAGTGTATGTAGATTGGCATAAACACAGATCAATGGAACAGGACAGAAAGCCCAGAGATAAACCTACATACCTATGGCTATCTCATCTATGACAAAGGAGCTAAGGATATACAATGGAGAAAAGACAGTCTCTTCAGTAATTGGTGCTAGGAAAACTGGACCCCTACACATAAAAGAATGAAATTAGAACACTCCATAACACCATACACAAAAATAAACTCTAAGTTGACTAGAGATCTAAATATAAGACCAGACACTATAAAACACTTAGAGGAAACCATAGGCAGAACACGCTATGACATAAATCACAGCAAGATCCTTTTTGATCCACCTCCTAGAGAAATGGAAATAAAAACAGAAATCAACAAATGGGACCTAATGAAACTTAAAAGCTTTTACACAGTACAAGAAAACATAATCAAGATGCAAAAACAACCCACAGAAAGGGAGAAAATATTTTCAAATAAAGCAATTGACAAAGGATTAATCTCCAAATTTTACAAGCACCTCATGTAGCTCAATATCACAAAAACAAACAACCCAATCCAAAAACGGGCAGAAGACCTAATAGACATTTCTCCAAAGAAGATATACAGATTACCAAGAAACACATGAAAGGATGCTGAACATCACTTATCATTAGAGAAATGCAAATCAAAACTACCATGAGGTATCACCTCACAGCAGTCAGAGTGGCAATTATCAAAATAATCTACAAAACAATAAATGCTGGAGAGGCCTTTATTGGAGAAAAGGGAACACACTTGCACTGTGGGTGGGAATATAAATTGATATGGGCACTAGGGAGAACAGTACGAAGGTTCCTTTAAATAACTAACAATAGAAGTACCATACGACACAACAATCCAACTACTGGGAATTTGCCTTGCGAAAACCATAATTAAAAAAAGAGTTATGTACAAAAATGTTCATTGCAGCTCTATTTGCAATAGCCAGGACATGGAAGCAACCTAAGTGTTGATCGACAGATGAATGGATAAAGAAGATCTGGCACATATATACAATGGAATATTACTCAGCCATAAAAAGAAGCAAATTGAGTTATTTGTACTGAGGTGGATGGACTTAGAATCTGTCCTACACAGTGAAGTAAGTCAGAAAGGGAAAAAAATACTGTATTTTAACAGAGATATATGGAATCTAAAGAAGAAAAAAAAAAAGATTCTGAAGAACCTAGTGGCAGGACAGTATTAAGGACACAGACATAGAGAAAGGACTTGAGGACACCAGAAGCGGGATGGGTAAGGTGGGACGAAGTGAGAGAGTGGCACGGACATAAATACATTACCAAATGTAACACTGATAGCTACTGGGAAGCAACCACATAGAACAGGGAGATCAGCTCGGTGCTTTGTGACCACATAAAGGGGTGGGATATGGAGTGTGGCAGGGAGATGCAAGAGGGAGGGGATCTGGTGATATTTGAATATGTATAGCTGATTCACTTTTTTATACAGCAGAAACGAACACTCCATTGTAAAGCAATTATACTCCAATGAACGTGTAAAAGGAAAAAAAAAGAAAGCACATGGATAAAAATACACACCTATGGTCAACTAATCTATGACAAAGGAGGCAACACTATACAATGGAGATAAGACAGTCTCTTCAATCATTGTCACTGGGAAATATGGACAGCTATATGTAAAAGAATGAAATTAGAACACTCCCCAACACCATACATAAAAATATATTCAAAATGGATTAGAGACCTGAATGTAAGACCGGACAGTATAAAACTCTGAGAGGAAAACTTACGAAGGATACTCTGACGTAAATCACAGCAAGATCTTTTCTGATCCACCTCCTATAGTAATGAAATAAAAAAAGAAAACTAAACAGATGGGACCTATTGAAACGTAAAAGCTTTTGCAAAGCAAAGGAAACTACAAACAAGATGAAAAGACAACCCTCAGAGTGGCAGAAATATTTGCAAATGAATCAATGGACAAATGATTAATCTCCAATATATATAAACAGCTCATGCAGCTCAATATTAATAAAACAAACAACACAATACAAAAATGGAAGGTCTAAATAGACATTTCTTCCAAGAAGACATAGAGATCGCCAGTACGCACATGAAAATCTGCTCAACATCACTAATTATTAGAGAAATGGAAATAGAAACAACAATGAGGTATCACGTCACACCTGTTAGAATGGGCATCATCAGAAAATCTACAAACAACAAATGCTGGAGAGGGTGTGGAGAAAAGGAACCTTCTTCCACTATTGTTGGGAATGTAAATCGATACAGTCTCTATGGAGAACAGTATGGAGGTTCCTTAAAAAACTAAAAATAGAATTACCATATAATCCAGCAATCCCACTACTGGGCATATACCCAGAGAAAACCATAAATCAAAAAGACACATTCACCACACTGTTGATTGCAGCACTATTTACAATAGACAGGTCATGAAAGCAACCTAAGTGCCCACAGACAGACGAATGGATAAAGATGTGGTACATATATACAACGGAATAATACTCAGCCATACATAGGAATGAAATTGGGTCATTTGTAGAGACCTTGATGGATCTAGAGACTGTCATACAGAGTGAAGTAAGTCAGAAAGAGAAAAACAAATATTGTATATTAATGTATATATGTGGAACCTAGAAAAATGGTACAGATGAACTGGTTTGCAGGGCAGAGATAGAGACACAGATGTAGAGAACAAACATATGGACACCAAGGAGGGAACACCAGGTGAGGGTGGTGGTGGGATGAATTGTGAGACTGGGATTCACATGTGCACACTTATATGTATAAAATAGATAACCAATAAGATCCTGCTGTATAAAAGAAATAAATTTTTTAAAAAATAAAAATAAATAAATAAAATTTAATAAAATAAAACAGAAAAAAAGTTTTTCCCTTCACATAGATGTCTTTATATTAATGCATTATTTCCATGTTTATATCCCCAAATTAAAAAAAAAGGAGAAATAAATAAAATCTACCTTGAACCAAAAAAATAAAAGAAAAAAAAAAAAAACACAGAACCCACCAGTTATACAGAGGAAAATCGTATCAGGGCACTTGCTCCAGTGGTAAATAATTCTTAAGTTGGTCAGAGGTGGGAAATCATCTCCCATGCAGTCAGCAGCACTCCCCCCCACAAGGAGCATCCTCATTGCAAAGCTGGGGCACTGTGCCGAGGCGTCTGTGAGTAAATGAGAGCTGAGCCCCAGTCCTGCTGCAGCTGAACTCTTCCCTCCCTTTCCAGGTAAAACATCTGAATATGTACAAGGACTTGCAAGCCTAGAGGAAGGGCTGTGGAGCCACACAAGTGACAGCACGCAGGCTGACTTGGTGCCTGCAGGCCAGCCAGGATGGTCCTGGCCCCTGATGCTCTTCTGGAAGTTTTCCATTTCCCTGCCTGAGATACCACTCCTGCCACGGCCCCAACTGCTTTTTTACTTCCTCACCTCTGCCTCGGGAGAAATTCCAGCGGCAGGTATGGGTGACACATCCTCTTCTTTAGCAAGTGGCAGCCGGGCAACTCCTGCAGAAAGTCCAGCAGAGCCCCACTCACACTGGGCCACCCACAAAGCCACGACCTCTCACTCCCTCCCACCACCCCAGCCCCGACACTGCTGACGGGGCAGAGAATATGGCGTCAGGCACAGCTACAGGGTCTCTTGCTGACTGGAGAGGTGTTTATATTGACCTCAACCCAGGCATACCTGCGGGGGAGCTGGCAGGCAGTGTCAGGCTGCCCAAATCATCCAATCCTCACCCCTCAGGGGCTCACAGTTGCAAAAAATGAACCTTCCTAAACGGACCAGGCCCAAGGAACAGGTGTGGGTTCTTGAGAGTCAGGCGAGACAAGGGGCTGCAGCTGCGGCTTGTTTTCTTATCATTTTATCTGGTCCATGAGTGGGAAACAACTTCAAGAAAACTCTATCCTAATGAGAGGAAACCAGGAGTCAGGGAGAGGAGTGATGGTGGGTGGAGACAGAGGCCTGGTGCCCTGGCTGCAGTGGAAGTGTCTGGAAGACCAGGCAGAGAGAGGCTGCACAGAGTGATAGCCAGGGTCACAGAACTGTCAGAGCTGATGTTTGTTAGTTCCATTCCTGCTCTGAGGTGTTCTTTGTCAGCTGTGAGTCACAGGTGAGCTGGGGGATCTCTGCAAGGTGGGCTATGTGCACAGTTCCTGTGTGTCCAGCCCTTCTGGGGTACCTGGCCAGGGGAGTTCTGTATCCTGGGAAGGGCCAGACTATGAGAGCCCCATGGGCTGCTGGGTAGTTGCAGAGGTGAGCTCCATACCCTGGGAGGGACTTGACCACGAGAGCCCCGTGGGCTGTGGGGTTGGGTTTCAGCCCAGGTGAGCTCCATATCCTGGGATTGGCCTAACCATGAGAGCCCCATGGGCTGCTAGAGACCTGGTAAAATATATCAGGACAGTCAGTGAAGCCACCGAGGATATACATCCAGTAGCTCCTATTTCCTACACCCTGCTGTTCATTCAACCATCCACCAGGCCATGGCATTCTGTATTAGACTTCAATGATGCCTTCTTCTGTATTCCATTATTCTCAGAGTCACAAGAATTTTTGGCTTGTGAGTGGCAGGACACAACATGCAACAAAAGCAATAATGCTGGGCCGTCCTGCCCCAATGGTTCAAAAATCCCCACACCATCATTGGGGAAATGTCCTCTAAACAACTAAAAGTTCTACCTCTGTAAAAGGGAACCCTCCTTCAATATGCAGATGACATTCTGATCGCCAGGCCTACTAAAGACGTCTCTGAACTACCTAGCCAATAAAGGATAGAAGGTGTCCAAGAAAAAGGCTCAAATATCCCAGGCTCAGGTGACATGCCTGGGCTTCATTCTCACAGATATTCGGAGAAATGCATCCCAAGATAGCGAAGAAGCCATTTGCAGCCTTACCTCTTCTAAAATTAGAAGACAGCTTATGGGTTCCTGGGGAGGCCAAGGTTTTCTGCATCTGGATCCCTAACTACAGTCTAATAGCTGGGCCTCTACATGAAACACTGACACGAAAAGATGATGATCCTTTTGAATAGAATCCAGAAGCAGCCTTTCAAGAATGGAAAGAGCAGTAAATTCAGATCCTTGCCTAGGAACTCGCTAATTTAGCGAAACCCTTTGACCTTTACATAACCGGTCAAAGGGTAATCGCCCTTGGAGCCTTAGTGCAAAAACTGGGACCACTGGAAATGGAGTAACACAAGAATGTCCTTCAGGTATGATAAACTATGGTCACCAAGGGCTTTGCCCACCGACTCATCAGGCCAGGATACTGGGGTATCTAAAAACCTGGAAATCAGCAGCCCGCAAGGCCAGCTCACTCCGAAGGGAAAAGGACCCCACGTGGTGATCCTAACCACACATCATGCCCTGAAGTTGCAGGGACCGCTCTGTGGACACACTGACCTCGAGTGAGGAGGCCCTCCAACTCCAACCTCCAGAGAGACAAACGGGGGCAACGGGCCCCCAAGATGACTCATGTGACCATCACTTGTCCTGGAGTTTCTCTCAGAAAACAACAAGACTGTGCCCCAAAAGAGCAGACTACTGCTTGCAGGACTTCCTGCACCCAGAGGGGAGCTAATAAGCTTGGCCGGGCAAATTTATATCACGCTTTCACCTTAGAAAACCCTACGGACACCGCGGTGATGGTGCCAATATGACCGGCTGGACTGCTGGCTACTTCTAAAGGCCGTTGACTCAGTGGACGTCATGGTCCTGGATCACCACTCACCCTGGACTGTCTGGGAGTTGTGCGGGCAGGGCTCTGACACATGGTGCTGTTTGTAAATTAATTCAGGTACCTAATTAAAGAAAGCACAGACTACTGGTCAGAGCATCTAGGCTGGCAAAAACCGTCAGCCTAAGGTCACCGAACAAATGTGGGGAGGGGTGAAACCTGCCACTGCAGCATCTCTGCACATCTCTTTCCTGGCCCCTTAAAGGTCATTAGAATCTATAACACTTCCAATGCCGGTGCTCAGGTGGACGAGAAGTGAGGCAGGAGGCATTGGGACAATCAACCTCACCTGGAGGCTGGTGTGGAGACGTTTTGCCCCTCCCCCCAGGTATCAGGGCTCCCACCACAGCATGAAGCAGTTACAAAAGATGGGTCTGCACCCTCAACACCCCAAGAATGTGGAACAGAACAAAAAGCAGAGGAGGTGTTTGTCTCCGGCAACGTTCATTAAAAATTCCTGGGAGATAAAAAGAGAATCTGGGCAATAAAATAAAGTCTAACCTGTTTTTCCTTTGTGTTTTGTCTAATGTCACGTGCTCCTAGGGTTCCGCATGCAGAGGTCCCACACCCGGCACTTCAGACCTGATTTCCTAGTGCAGAATGGCTGGGACGACAACTCAGCTAGCGGGATTCCATTCAGACTCAACGGCATAGAGCCTGAGCTGCAGCCAACCCAGCCCTCGAGAGCTCCATCCCCTCCCTCCCACTGACGCTGCCGAGATCCCTACACAGCAGCCCAGCCCACAGCCCGTGGGGGAGTGCACGCTCTCACCTCTCCATTCTGTTTTCAAAATAATGTTTCCTTTGCTTCTGAACCAAACTCAGTCTTGATCTGTTGGCTCTAATGACACTGTGCATGGGGACTCCGGTTGGGGTCCACTCTGGAGGATCAGTAACAGAAATTGAGAACATTGTAACTTCAATGAACAGATGTGTGAGCCAAACTGTAGTTAACATAGAGCAGTGTATAATGCTCTGGTAAAATAAGATGTTTCTAAGTCTTATATTTGATATTTCCATCACTTTCCTATAAGCAAGTTCCGTGAAGATGTCTGTCTTATTTGTCAGGTCAACATTAGAGAAATGAAGTGATTTATTTCCATGGATGTACACTGAATACTCTTGGCTGGAGCTTCAATCTTGTTTTGAATGCTTTTCCATTGAAAATGATACCTCTCTTTCAGCTCCCCCATTTCTGAGAAGTATAAAATCTTATAATTTATTATTACCAAAGTTGAAAGGTAGGAGAAGGGATAAATTAACAGTTTGGGATTAACACATACACACTGCTATGTATAAAATAGATCATCAACAAGGAAATACTGTATAGCACAGGGAACTACACTGAATATTTTGCAATAACCTATAAGGGGAAATAATCTGAAAAAGAAACGATATTTTTATTGACATCATTTATCAATGACAGATAAAATGTAACCTAAGCAAGGCCGATGGTGAACAGTTTTGACCCTGAAGATTTCAATCATCTAAAGTTTGGGCTCTGCCTATTTCACAAAGCCCTTAATGGACATACGTGTAGCCATAGCTTAAAAATTCCCCAGTTTGTGGTTCGGGGAGGCACTGATTTGGAATAATCCCTGGTGTTCTCCTTACATGCATGAGACCCTTCCTACAGCTAAAACATGCCTGTCACACCTAGAGGATGGTACACCGTTTGATCGGAAAGAGTTTGGAAAAGGCACCTCATCTCCTCATCGCCTGGTGCTCAGGTTCACCCCTCCAGCATCTTTCTTAACAATCTCCTCACTTGGGGATATCAGCACCGTCAACATCCTGTTGCACACAGTATGGAATTTGTCCAGAGGATGAGGCGGAAGGATGAGAAAAATTTAGAGACAAGTCTTAGGTGTTCGGACAGGCACATGCCACTCTAATTTCCAATCCGGAAGACAAATTCATCAAAGGCTAGAATTGCCCACAGTAACAGAATAGGGCTAGAGGAAATCCCGCTGTTTTGTGTCCTGTTTCCAAAAACACAAGTTGAAAAATGGAACTCAGGGTCACTGAAATTCATGAAACTGCAGAGTTGAAAATATCTATTGTCGAAAAACGACTTGATGTAAGTCACAGAAAAGGACTTGTAAGCAAGGGAGAGTGGCAGGAAACAGATTTGAAGAGGTAGAAAGGACTCCCCATTAAAGCACAAGAAAAGGGGCTGAACATCGCCAATGATGTAGTTGGCCCAAAAGGGCGTATACATTTTTTCTGAATATATTCAAGTAAAGGCCATACACACTTTTTATCCAACCAAACAGGTGGGCACTGAAAATCAATACTACAAAATGTATCGCTTCAGATCAGTCAGAAGGGCCATCCACATAAAGTGTAAACACCAGAAATGCAGGACAGGGCGAGGAGAAAAGGGAGCCCTGTGAGGCTGATAGTGGAAATGTAATTTGCCAATGGCCACTCTGGAGAAGTGTATTGTGTTTGCTAAAACATCTAAAAAATGAGCTACAGAGCATAGGGCACTTGCACTTATGGGCGTATACCTTGGGAAAAACAAAAATGGACAGAAAACAGGCACCCAACGTTTACCACCTCTCTGTTAAAATGGGCCTCCACTTGGATATAACCTAAATGTCCCTGGAAGGATAAAATGGATAAAAGAGATGGGGTACTTATGTAGAGTGGACTATTACTCATCCAGAAATCAATGAAGTAAGGCCAGTTGTAACAACTCTGCAGGAGTTACATACGATCATTCTAAGTGACATATGTCAGAAAGAAAAAGACACATATCATAAGATGTCACTTAAAGGTGGAATCAAAAATGGCTACACATGAAATAAACTACAAAACAGAAACATAGTCAAATATGTAGAAAATAGACATAAGGCTGCTAAATAGGAAAGATGGGGAATGGTGAGGTATTATCCAGGATGTTGAAATTAGCAAAGGTACCATTCCAAGTACCAAATTGAATAACTGACAAGGGCTACACGGTACCTCAAAGAACTGCACTCAGCCCACTCTAGTCACTGGACAATAATACATATGACTCGTAAGCATCTGAAAAAGAATTTTTTGTTGTCTCACAGTACATGAATCAAGTGGATGTACAGCAGCAAAAAACAGAGCTTTGAAAATCAGCTGTAACCAATATAAAAATAAATTTAAAAATATTTATAAAAACAGTGAGACAGACAAAAATTCTTACAACTTTTGTTGAAGGGCTACGATGTAACATGGATTGAACACATGTAGACCCACAGCAGGATGATATATAAGGCTGGAAGCTATGCATGCTAAGAGATGTTAGAGAGGCTGGGTGAGGAAATGCAGACCTTTTAAAGTAATACTGCCTGGTACCCATTCCATGGGTCCCAAATCTGCAGGTTCAAGGGAATCTTCTGACAGCGAAAACATGCCTGGGAAACCGAGATGAATGTACACCGTGTGCTCAGGAAAGATGTCTAAAATGCACCTCATTTTTGATCTCCTGGTGCTGGGGTTTGCCATTCCAGCCACATTACTAACAATCTCCCCACTTGGAGAATCAGCACCTTTAACCTCCTGTTTCACAGAGTTTGCAATGTGTGCAGAGGATAAATGGGAAAAGGAGGAACCAATGAGAGATTAGCTGTAGGAGTTTTGACAGGCACATGTCACCCTAATTTCCCATTAGGAAGAAGAATTAACCAAAGGCTCAGCCTGCCTCCCCAGAATCAGAATAGGGCTGGAAGCAATCGAATGGTTTGGCGGCCAGCTCACAAAAAATGTGAGTTTCAAAATGGAGCTCAGGAGCAGACAATTCAAAGACCTGCAATGATATAAATGATAACCAACGTCCAAAAATATATTCAGGTAAGGCAACGAAGAGGATCTGAATGAGAGGCAGAATTGCAGGAAACAGATGTCAAGAGGTAGATTGTACTCACATTTAAAGCATATGAAAAGCAGCAGAATTTCTAAAATGATGCAGTTGAACCAAAGTGTGTATGCGTTTTTTTTCGTGAATATCTTCAGGAAAAAAACACATACAGAGTTTTAGGTCAACCAAGTAAGAGGGAAATGCAAATCCGCACAACAAAGAAGTCTCAATTTCCACTGCTCAGAAAGGCCATCCAAAAAATGTGTAGAAACCAGAAATGCAGGAGAGGCCATGGAAAACAGGGAGACTAGTCACACTGATGGGTGGGGTATAAATATCCAGGAGCCATTCTGAAGAAGTGTATGCTGTTTCCTAAAACATCTAAAATACAAAGTCCCCGGGCAAAGGGGACTTCAACTCATGGGCATATAACTTGGGAAGACTAAATATCAACAAGACACAGGCACCCCAAAGTTTTGGGCTGCTCTGCATAAAAGAACCTCAACTTAGGTACACTTAAAATATCCCAGGAAAAAGAGAAATGCATAAAGAACTTGTGGTAATTTGTACAACGGAATATCACTCAAACAGGAAATCAATGTCATAAGGCCAGTAGCAGCATAATGAGTGGATTTAGGTATGAAGATTCTAAGGGAAATTAGTCACACAGAAAAAGAATCTTATCATAAGATATCACTTACAGAGGGAATGTCAACATCACAACACATGAACTGAATTAGGAAAGTGAGCAGCGTCTCACATTTAGAAAACACTCTTATGCCTGCTTAACGGGAAAGGAGAGGTGGGGTGATGCATAAAACCAGAGTTTGATATTAGCACAGGTACCATTCCATAAACCAAATACAGAATAGACAAGACCTACGCCTTCCTCAGTGAACGGGGCTCAAAACCCCTATTCCCCACAGAGGAATATATCTGATTAGTAAGAGTCTTAAAACCTATGTATTGATATGCCTCTGTAAGGGAATCAAGTGTGTCTAGACCAGCATATACACGTCAGTGAAAATCAGCTCAACCCCATTATAAAAAATAATTTCAAATACAAAACAAAAAAACAGCGAAATTCTTACACAATTCCTTCAGGGGTTCTGATGAAACCTGGAATGACCCTACCTGCAAATACAGCTGGATGAGACATAAGGTTGGACACTTGGGACTGAGAGGACTGGTGAGATTGGGAGAGAAAATTCAGACCCTTTAAAGTAGTAATGCATGCCACCATTCCATTGGTCCTAAATCTCCAGGTAGATCACTACTGTTTTAACATGTATGGGAAACCTAGAGAATGGACACCCTGTGATGGCGAAAGGTTTCTGAAAGTCTCCTAATTTTTCCTCTCCTTGTGCTGCAGTTTGGCATTCCAACTACTTTACTATCAATCTCCCAACTTAGGAGAGTCAGCCCCTAAAACCTCCTGGTTCGCACAGTTTGCAAATTGTGCAGAGGATGAAAGGGAATAGGGAGAACCAAGGAGAGAGTAGTTGTTAGGCATTTGGAGAGGCACATGCCACTCTAAATTCTCGTCAGGAAGAAGAATTAACCAAAGTGTCAGCCACCCGCAGGGAACCAGTATAGCCACACCTGGAACCAGTATAGGTCCTGAAGCAAAATTGTGGATTTGTGGTCAGCTCCCAAAAATGGGATTTGAAAATTGGAGCTCAGGGGCAAAGCAATTCACAAACCTGCAGATGTATAAAGGACTACTCTCTTCCAAAAATCTGTTGAGGGAAGGCAACGAAGCAGACTTGAAAATGAGGCAGAATTGCACAAAACATATTTCAAGAGGTAAATTGGAATCGCCTTTAAAGCACAAGAAAAGCATCACAATTTCGACAATGATGCACTTGGCCAAAAAGAGCGTATGCCTTTTCTCCTGAATATATTCAGGAGAAAAGGCATAGGCTCTTTTTGGCCAATCAAGCAAGCGTGCAATGCAAATCCACTCTACAAAGAATTGTCACTTCCCACCGGTCAAAAAGGACATCCGAAAATCTGTAAAAACCAGAAAGGCAAGAGAGAGATGACAAGGGCTTGAAGCAATGTGATCCCATGTGTCATGGAGGATTGTGATGACAAGCGCATTGAGCATTGTGATGACGAGATTATGTAGCATATTGCTGACAAAGGCATGGAGCATTGTGATGACAAGGTTCATGGAGCACTGTGATGACAAGCGTCATGGAGCATTGTGATTACAGGGTTCATGGAGCATTGGGATGACAAGAGCATGGAGCACTTTGATGACAAGAGTTCCGGATCACTGTGTTGTCAGGGTTCATGGAGCGTTGTGATAACAGTGGTCATGGAGCATTGTGATGAGAACGTCATGGAGCATTGGACTGAAAGTGGTCATGGAGCATTGTGATGAGAACGTCATGGAGCATTGGACTGAAAATGTTCATGGAGTATTGTGATGACAGGGGTCATGGTGCATTGTGATGAAAAGGTACTGGAGCATTGTGATGAGAAGACCATGGAGCCTTGTGATGACAAGTCTCATGGAGCATTCTGATGAAAAGGGGCATGGAACATTGTGATTACAGGGGTCTTGGAGCATTGTGATGACAAGGGCATGGAGCATTGGGATGAGAATGCCATGGAGCGTTCTGATGACATGCATCATGGAGCTTGTGATGATAAGGGCATGGAGCATTGTGATTACAGGGGTCCTGGAGAACTGTGAGGAAAATAGCATATAACGTTATGATGAAAAAGGCATGGAGCCTTGTCATGACAGGGTTCAAGGAGCATACTGATGACAAGTGTCAGGGACCACTGTGATGACAAGGGTATTGAGCATTGTGAGGAGAAATGTCATGGAGCATTGTGATGAGAAGACCATGGATAATTGTGATGACGAACGTCATGGGGAGTCATGATGATAAGTGTTATGGAATATTTTGATCACAAGGATTTGGAGCATTGTGATGACAGAGGTCATAGGGCATTATGAATTCATTGTGATGACAATAGCATGAAGCCTTATGATGATGCACATTGGTGCTTTGTGATGACAGTTTTCATGGAGCATTGAGATGAAAAGGGGAATGGAGCATTGTGCTTACAGGAGTCTTGGAGCATTGTGATGAAAAGGGCATGGAACATTGGTTTGTAATGTTACATGGATTATTGTGATGAGAGGGGGCAAGGAGCATTGTGATAACAAGGGCACGGAAGACTGTGATACATGGTTCTTGGATGAATGTAATGACAAACGCATGGAGCATTGTGAGAAGAATGGCATCGAGCATTGTGATGAAAAGCATCATGGAGCCTGTGATGAAAAGGGCATGGAACAATGTGATGAGAGGTTTCATGGAGCATTGTGATGACAATGGCATGGAACATTGTGATGCCAAGGGTCATGGAGTATTGTGACAACAAAGGTCATGGAGTATTCTGATGACAAGGGTGTGGTGTATTCTCTTGTGAAGGGCAGGGAACACTGTGATGACATGGTCATGGAGCAATTTGATGAAATGTGTCATGGAACATTATGATGACAGGGGTTATGGAACATTGTGATGTCAGGAGTCAAGGAAAATTTTCATGACGGGGTTGTGGACCATTGAGATGACAGGGGAGTGGGTGTATTGTGATGACTAGTGAGGGAACATATTGATAAAAGTGGTGAGAGAGCGTTTTGCTAAGAAGTGCATGGAGTATTGTGATGACAAATTTTAAGGAGCATTGTGATGACAAAGTTGTGTAGCATTGTGATGACAAGCACATGGCGCATTGTGATGACATGGGTCATGGAGCACTGTGCTGGCAAAGGCATGGAGCATTGTGATGACAAGGGTCACCGAGCATTGTGATGAAAATTTCATGGAGCATTTTGGTGACAAATGTCACAGAGCCTTGTGATGACGAGGGCATGGACCATTGTGATGAAAAAGGTCATGAAGCATTGTGATGACTGGAGTCACGGACCATTGTGATGATAGGGGTCATAGAGCATTGTGATGACAGGGGCATGGAGCATTGGCCTGACAAGTTTCATGGATTATTGTGATGACAATGGGCATGGTGCACTGTGATGACAAAAAAAAAGGCATGGAACATTGTGATGAGAAGGTCATGGAGTATTGTGAAGACAGGTGTCATGGAGCATTGTGATGACATATGTCATGGTCCATTGCGATGACAATGACACAGAGCATCGTGAAGCCAAGTGTCATGGAGTATTGTGATGACAAATGTAATGGAGCATTTTGATGACAAGCGCTCGGAGCATTGTGATGACAAGGGACATGGAGCATTGTGATGACAAGGGCAGGGAGCATTGTGATGACAAGGGTCATTGAGAATTTTGATGACAAGTTCATGAAGCATTGTGATGACAAGCACATGGAGCTTGCTATGACCGGGGTCATGGAGCATTGCGATGACAAGTGCATAGAGAATTGTGATGACAAAGCATGGAACACGGTGATGAGAAGTGTCATGGTGCATAGTGATGCCAAGGACGTGGAGAATTGTGATGACATGGGTCATGGAGCATTGTGATGACCAGTGCATGGAACATTGTGATGGCAAGACCGTGGAGCATTGTGATGAGAAGACCATGGATAATTGTGATGACGAGTGTCATGGAGCACTGTAATGACAAGGGGAATGGAGCACTGTGATGACAGTGGCCATGGAGCATTGTGATGACAAGGGTCATAGAGCATTTTGATGACAAGGGCGTGGAGCATTGTGATGAGAACACCATGGATAATTGTGATGACGAGCGTCATGGAGCACAGTAATCAAAAGGGGTATGGAGCATTGTGATGACAATGGCTTGGAGCATTGTGATCACAAGGGTCAGGGAGCATTGTGCTGAAAAGTGCATGGAGAATTGTGATGAACCGGGTCATGGAGCATTTTGATGACAAGCTTGTTGAGTATTGTGATGACAATGGCATAGAGCATTGTGATGAAAAGGGCATGGAACACTGTGATGAAAAAGGCATGGAGCCTTTTCATGACAGGATTCAAGGAGCATTCTGACAAGTGTCAGGGAGCATTGTGATGCCAAGTGTATTGAGAATTGTGATGACAAATATCATGGAGCATTTTGATGAGAAGGGCATGGAGTATTGTGATGACAGGCATTATGGAGCGTTGTGATGACAAGTGTTATGGAACAATGTGATCACAAGTGTTTGGAGCATTGTGATGACAGAAGTCATGGATCATTTTTTTTTCAAGGAGCATGGAGCATTGTGATGACAAGGACATGAAGCAATGTGATCCCAAGGTTCATGGAGGATTGTGATGACAATGGTAAGGGAGTATTTTGATGACAAGCAAATGGAGAATTGTGATGAAAATGTCATGTAGCATTTTGCTGACAGAGGCATGGAGCATTGTGATGATAAGGGTCATGGAGCACTGTGATGACAAGCGTCACGGATCATTGTGATTACAGGGGTCAAGGAGCATTGGGATTACAAGGGCATGGATCATTGTGATGACAAGTGTCATGGAACATTGGGCTGAAAATATTCATAGAGCATTGTGATGACAAGGGAATGGAATATTGTGATGACAACTCTCCTGGATCATTGTGTTCTCAGGGGTCATGGACCGTTGTGATGACAGTGCTCATGGAGAGTTGTGATGATATGGATCATGAAGCATTGTGATGAGAAGTTCCTGGAGAATTGAGCTGAAATTGTTCAGGAAGTATTGTGTGGACAGGGGTCATGGAGCATTGTGATGACAAGGGAATGGAGCACTGTGACGAAAAGGTCTTCGAGCATTGTGATGAGAAGACCATGGAGCCTTGTAATGACAAGTCTCATGGAGCATTCTGATGAAAAGGGGCTAGGATTATTGTGATTACAGGGGTCTTGCAGCATTGTGATCACAAGGGCATGGAGCATTGTGATTACAGGGGTCTTGGAGCATTGTGATGAAATTGGCATGGATCATTGTTATGAAAATGGTATGGAGCATTGTCATGACAGGTTTCAAGGAGCATACTGATGACAAGTGTCAGGGAGCATTGTGATGACAAGTGTATAGAGCATTGTGATGACAAAGGTCATGGAGCATTGTGATGAGAAGACCATGGATAATTGTGATGATGAGCGTCATGGGGCGTTGGGATGATAAGTGTTATGGAACATTTTGATCACAAGGATTTGGAGCATTGTGATGAGAGAGATCATGGAATATTTTGATTTCATTGTGATGACAATAGCCTGAAGCATTATGATGATGGGCATGGTGCATTTTGATGACAGGGTTCATGGAGCATTGAGATGAAAACGGGAATGTAGCATGGTGATTACAGGGTTCCTGAAGCATTGTGATGACAATGGCATGGAGCATTGTGATGAGAATTCCATGGAACCTTCTGATGACATGCTTCATGGAGCTTTGTGATGACAAGGGCATGGAGCGTTGTGATTATATGGGTCATGGAGCATTGTGATGAAAAGTCCGTGGAACATTGTGATGGCAGGGGTCATGGAGCATTGTTAGGACAGGTGTAATGAAGCATTGTGATGAGAAGGGAATGGAGCATTGGTCTGAAATGTTTCATGGATTATTGTGATGAGAGTGATGATGGAGCATTGTGATGACAAGGACCCGGAACACTGTGATACATGGGTCATGGAGGATTGTAATGACATGGGCATGGAGCATTTTGATTAGTATGGGATCGAGCATTGTGATGAAAAGCATCATGGAGTTTTGTGATGAGAAGGGCATGGAACAATGTGATGAGAGGTTCCATGGAGCATTGTGATGACAATGGCATGGAGAATTGAGATGCCAAGGGTCATGGAGCTTTGTGATGACAAAGGTCATGGAGCATTTTGATGACAAGGTCATGGTGCATTGTGATGAGAAGGGAAGGGAGCATTGTGATGAGAGTGTCATGGAGCAATTTGATGAAAAGGGTCATAGAATATTTTGATGACACGGTTATGGAACATTGTGATGTCAGGGGTCATGGAGCTTTGTGATGACAAGGGCATGGAGCTTTGTGATGAAAAGGGCATGGAGCAATGTCATGATAGGGTTCATGGAGCATTGTGATGACAATGACATGGAGCACTGTGATGCCAAGGGTCATGGAGATATATGATGACAAGTATCAAGGAGCATTTTGAAGACAAGTGCGTGGTGCTTTGTGATGATAAGGGCAGGGAGCATTTTGATGCCAGGGTCATGGAGCAATATGATGAAATGTGTAATGGAATATTTTGCTGACAGGTGTTATAGATTATTGAGATGTCAGGGGTCCTGGAGCTTTGGGATGAAAAGGGTCATGGAGCATTTTGATGACAGGGGTCAAGGAACTTTGTGATGATAAAGGTATGTAGCATTGTGAAGACAGGAGTCATGGAACATTGTGATTACAGGGGAGAGGCAGTATTGTGATGACTAGTGATGGAACATTGTGATATCAGTGGTGAGAGAGCACTGTGATGAGAAGTGCATGGAGCATTGTGATTACAAGGTTTATGGAGCATTGCGATGACAAGGTTGTGGACCTTTGTTATGAAAACCGTGTGGCACATTGTGATGACAAGGGTCATGGAGGATTGTTTTGACAAAGGCATGGAGCATTGTGCTGACAAGGGTCACGGAGCATTGTGATGGAAAGTTCATGGAGCATTGTGGTTACAAAGTCACAGAGCCTTGTGATGACACGGGCATGGGCCATTGTGATGACAAATGTTATGAAGCATTCTGATGAGTGGAGTCACGGAGCATTGTGATGACAAGGGTCATGGAGCATTGTGATGACAAGGTCATGGAGCATTGTGCTGACAAGCGCATGGAGCATTGAGATGACAAGTTTCATGGAGCATTGTGCTGAGAAAGGCATAGAGCATTGTGATGACAAGGGTCAAAGAGCATTGTGATGAAAAGTTCACGGAGCATTGTGGTTAAAAACGTAACAGAGTCTGTTGATGATGACGGCATGGACCATTGTGATGACAAAGGTCATGAAACATTGTGGTGATTTGAGTCACGGTGTATTGTGATGACAGGGGTCATGGAGCATTGTGATAACAAGGGCATGGAGCATTGTGATGAAAAGGGTATGAAGCATTGGGCTGAAAATGTTAATGGAATATTGTGATGACAGAGTTCATGGAGCATTGTGATGACAAGGTAATGGAGAATTGTGATAACAAGGTCCTGGAGCATTGTGATGAGAAGTCCATGGAGCCTTGTGATGACAAGTCTCATGGATAATTCTGATGAAAGGGGCATGGTGCATTGTGATTACAGGGGTCTTGGAACATTCTAATGACAAGGGCATGGAGCATTGTGAGGAGAAGCCCAAGGAGCATTCTGATGACATGTGTCATTGAGCTTAGTGATGAGAAAGGCATGGAGAATTGTTATTACAGGGGTCTTGGAGCATTGTGATGAAAGGGGCATGGAACATTGTGATGAAAATGGAAAGGAGCCTTGTCATGTCAGGGTTCAAGGAGCATACAGACAACAAGTGTCAGGGAGCATTTTGATGACAAGTGTATTGAGCATTGTGATGAAAAAGGTCATGGAGCATTGTGATGATTAGACCATGGATAATTGTGACGACGAGCCTCATGGGGCTTTGTGAGGACAAGTGTTATGGAATATTGTGATCATAAGGGTTTGGAGCATTGTTATGACAGAGGTCATGGAGAAATTTGATTTCATTGTGATGACAATAGCATGAAGCATTATGATGATGGGCATGGTGCATTGTGAAGACAGGTTCATGGATCATTGAGATGAAAAGGGGCATGGAGCATTGTGATTACAGGGGTCATGGAGCCTTGTTATGAAAAGGCCATGGAACATCGTGATGGCCGATGTCATGGAGCATTTTTATGACAGTTGTAATGGAGCATTGTGATGGCAAGGCCATGGAGCATTGTGATGAGAAGGCCATGGATAATTGTGATGACAATCGTCATGGGGCGTTGTGATGATAAGTGTTATGGAACATTTTGATCCCAAGGATTAGGAGCATTGTGATGACAGAGGTCATGGAGCATTTTGATTTCATTGTGATGATAGTAGAATGAAGCATTCTGATGATGGGCATGGTGCATTTTGATGACAGGGTTCATGGAACATTGAGATGAAAAGGGGCATGAAGCATTGTGATTACAAGAGTCTTGGAGCATTGTGATGCCAAGGGCATGGAGCATCGTGAATGAGAAGGCCATGGAGCATTCTGATGACATGCGTCATGAAGCTCTGTCATGACAAGAGCATGGAGCATTGTGATTACAGGGGTCTTGGTGCATTGTGATGCCAAGTGTCATGGAGCCTTGTGATGACAAGGCTGTGGATCATTGTGATGGCGGGGGTCATGGAGCATTGTTATGACAGGGGTAATGGAGCATTGTGATGACAAGAGCATGGAGCATTGGTCTGAAATTTTTCATGGATTGTTGTGATGAGAGGGGGCATCGAGCATTGGTATGACAAGGGCACGGAACACTGTGATACATGGGTCATGGAGGATTGTAATGACAAGCGCATGGAGCATTGTGAGAAGAATGGCATCGAGCATAGTGATGAAAATTATCATGGAGCCTGTGATGACAAGGGCATGGAACAATGTGATGAGAGGGTTCATGGTGCATTGTGATGACAATGTCATGCAGCATTGTGATGCCTATGGTCATAGAGCTTTGTGATGACAAAGGTCAGGGAGAATTGTGTTGACAAGGCTGTGGTGCATTCTGTTGTGAAGGAGAGGGAGCATTGTGATGACAGGGTCATGGAGCAATTTGATGAAAAATGTCATGTAATATTTTGATGACAGCGGTTATGGAACATTGTGATGTCAGGGGTCTTGGAACATTTTCATGACACGGGTTATGGACAATTTTGATGACAGGGTAGTGGGTGTATTGTGCTGACTAGTGAGGGAACATTTTGATATCAGTGGTGAGAGAGCATTTTGATAAGAAGTGCATGGGGCATTGTGATGACAAGGTTTATGGAGCATTGTGATGACAAGATTGTGGAGCATTGTGATGACAAACGCATGTCACATTGTGATGACATGGGTCATGGAGCATTGAGTTGACATAGGGACGGAGGATTGTGATGAGAAGTGTCACGGAACATTGTGATGAAAAGATCATGGAGCATTGTGGTGACAAAGTTCACAGAGCCTTGAGATGATGAGGGCATGGACTACTGTGATGACACAGGTTATGAATCCTTGTGATGAGTGGATTCATGGAGCATTGTGATGACTGGGGTCATGGAGCATTGTGATGACAAGGGCAGGGAGCTTTGTGATGACAGGGGCATGGAGCATTGCTCTGACAAGTTTCATTGATAATTGTGTTGACAGTGGGCATGGCATATTGTGATAACAAGGGCATGGAGCATTGTGATTACAAGGTCATGGATTATTGTGAAGACATGTATCATGGAGCATAGTGATGACATATTTCATTGTCCATTGTGATGACAATGGCATGGAGCATTGTGATGCCAAGTGTTATGGAGGATTGTGATGACAAAGGTAATGGAGCCTTGTGATGACAAGGGCTTGGAGCATTGTGATGACAAGGGTCATGGAGCATTGTGATGACAAGGGCATGGATCATTGTGATGACAATGGCCATTGAGAATTTTGATGAAAAGTTCGTGAAGCATTGTGATGACAAAGGCATGGAGCTTGCTATGACAGGGTAAAGGGTGCATTGCAATGACAAGTGCGTGGAGAATTGTGATGACAAGAGCATGTATCATTCTGATGAGAATTGTCATGGAGCATTGTGATAACAAGGACGTGGAGAATTGTGATGACAAGGGACATGAGCATTGTCATTAACAGGACATGGAGCATTGTGATGGCAAGACCGTGGAGCACTGTGATGACAAGACCATGGATACTTGTGGTGACGAGCATCATGGAGCACTGTAATGACAAGGGACAATGAGCAATGTGATGACAGGTGTCATGGAGCACTGTGATGAGAGGGGTCATGGATCATTGTGATGACAAGGGTCATGCAGCATTTTGATGACAAGGGCGTGGAGCATTGTGATGAGAAGACCATGGATAATTGTGATGACAAGCGTCATGGAGCAGTGTAATGACAAGGCGTATGGAGCATTGTGATGAGAGGGGTTATGGAACATTGTGATGACAAGGGTCATGGAGCTTTCTGATGACAAGCTTGTGGAGTATTGTGATGACAACGGCATGGAGCATTGTGAAGAAAAGGGCATGGAGCATTGTGATAACAAGAGCATGGAGCATTGTGATGACAAGGGTCATGGAGCATTGTGCTGAGAAAGGCATAGAGCATTGTGATGAAAAGGGTCAAAGTGCATTGTGATGAAAAGTTCACGGAGCATTGTGGTTACAAATGTCACAGAGACTGTTGATGACGAGGGCATGTACAATTGTGATGACAAAGGTCATGAAGCATTGTGATGACTGGAATCAAGGAGCATTGTGATGACATGGGTCATGGAGCATTGTGATAACAAGGGCATGGAGCATTGTGATGACAAGGGCATGGAACATTGTTCTAATAAGTTTCACAGATTATTGTGATGACAGTTGGAATTGTGCATTGTGATGACAAGGGAATGGAACATTGTGATGACCAGGTCATACAGTATTTTGAACAGAGGTGTCAAGGAGCATTGTAATGACATATGTAATGGCCCATTGTGATGACAATGGCATAGAGCATTGTGATGCCAAGTGTCATGGAGGATTCTGATGACAAAGGTAATGGAGCATTGTGATGACAATGGCTTGTAGCATTGTGATGACAAGGTTCAGGGAGCATTGTGCTGACAAGTGCATGGAGAATTGTGATGACAAGGGTCATAGAGCATTCTGATGACAAGCTTGTGGAGTATTTTGATGACAATGGCATGGAGCATTGTGATGAAAAAGGCATGGAACCATTTTGTGACAGGGATAAAGCAGCATTCTGACGCCAATGTCAGGAAGCATTTTGATGACAAGTGTATTGAGAATTGTGATGACAAATGACATGGATCATTGCAATGAAAAGGGGATGGAGTGTTGTGATGACACGTGTTATGGAACATTGTGATCAAAAGGGTTTGGAGCATTGTGATGACAGAGGTCATGGCTCATTTTGATTTCAAGGAGCATGGAGCATTGTGATGACAAGGGCATGAAGCAATGTGATCCCAAGTTTCATGGAGGATTGTGATGACAATGGTAATGCAGTATTTTGATGACAAGCACATAGAGCATTGTTATGACAAGGTCATATAGAATTTTGCTGACAAAGGCCAGGAGCATTGTGATGACAGTTGTCATGGAGCACTGTGATGACAAGTGTCACGGAGCATTGTGAATACAGTGGTCATGGATCATTGGGATGACAAGGGCATGGATCATTGTGATGACAATTGTCATGGAGCACTGGGCCAAAAATGTTCATGGAGTATTTTTATGACAGGGGTCATGGAGCATTGTGATGGCAGAGGTCATGGAGAATTTTGATTTCATTGTGCTGACAATAGCCTGAAGCATTATGATGAGGGGCATGATGCATTGTGATGACAGGGTTCATGGAGCATTGAGATGAAAAGGGGAATGGAGCATTGTGATTACAGGGGTCTTGGAGCACTGTGATGACAACGGCATCGAGCGTTTTGATGAGAAGGACATGGAACCTTCTGATGACATGTGTCATGGAGATTTGTGATGACAAGGGCATGGAGCATTGTGATTACAAGGGTTTTGGAGCATTGTGATGAGAGGTTTCATCGAGCTTTGTGATGACAAGGCCATGGAACATTTTGATGGCAGGGGTCATGGAGCATTGCTATGACAGGTGTAATGGAGCATTGTGATGAGAAAGGCATGGATCATTGTGATTTCAAAGTTTATGGAGCACTGTGATGACAAATTTGGGGATCGTTTTAATGAAAAGCGTGTGGCAAATTGTGATGACAAGGGTCATGGAGAAGTTTTCTGACAAAGGCATGGAGCATTGTGATGACAAGGGTCACGGAGCATTGTGATCAAAAGTTCATGGAGCATTGTGGTTACAAAGGTAACAGAGCCATGTGATGATGCGGGCATGGACCATTGTGGTAACAAATGTTATGAAGCATTGTGATGACTGGAGTCATGGAGCATTGTGATGACAGGGGTCATGGAGCATTGTGGTGACAAGGGCATGGAGCATTGTGCTTAGAAATGCATAGAGCCTTGTGATGACAAGGGTCAAAAAGCATTGTGATGAAAAGTTCATGGAGCATTGTGGTTAAAATGGTCACAGAGACTGTTGATGACGAGGGCATGGACCATTGTGATGACAAAGGTCATGAAGCATTGTGATGACTGGAGTCACGGAGCATTGTGATGACAGGGGTCATGGAGCATTGTGATACCAAGGGCATGGAGCATTGTGATGGCAAGGGCATGGAACATTGGTCTACTAAGTTTCATGGATTATAGCGATGACATTTGCAAAGGCGCATTGTGATCACAAGGGCATGGAGCATTGTGAAGACCAGGTCATGCATTATTGTGAAGGCAGTTGTCAGGGAGCATTGTGATGACATATGTAATGGCCCATTGTGATGACAACATCATGGAGCATTGTGATGTCAAGTGTCATGGAGGATACTGATGACAAAGGTAATGGAGCTTTGTGATGACAATGGATTTGAGCATTGTGATGACAAGGGTAAGGGAGCATTGTGCTGACAATTCCATGGAGAATTGTGATGACAAGGGTTATGGAGCATTCTTATGACAAGATTGTGGTGTGTTTTGATGACAATAGCATGGAGCATTGTGATGAAAATGACATGGGGCATTGTGATGAAAAAGGCATGGGGCATTGTGATGAAAAATGCATGGAGCCTTTTCGTGACAGGGTTCAAGGAGCATTCTGACGACAAGTGTCAGGGAGCATTAAGATGACAAGTGTATTGAGAATTGTGATGACAAAGATCATGGAGCATTGTGATGACAAGGGCATGGAATATTGTGATGACCGGCAGCATGGAGCGTTGTGATGACAAGTGTGATGTAACATTGTAATCACAAGGGTTTGGAGAATTGTGATGAGAGAGGTCATGAATCATTTTGATTACAAGGAGCATGGAGCATTGTGATGACAAGGGCATGAAGCAATGTGAACCCAAGTTTCATGGATGATTGTGATGACAATGGTAATGCAGTATTGTGGTGACAAGCACATAGAGCATTGTTATGACAATGTCATATAGAATTTTTCTCACAAAGCCCAGGAGCATCGTGATGACAGTTGTCATGGATCACTGTGATGACAAGTGTCATGGAGCTTTGTGAATACAGTGGTCATGGAGCATTGGGATGACAAGGGCATGAATCATTGTATTCACAAGAGTAATGGAGCTCTGGGCTGAAAATGTTCATGGAGTATTGTTATGACAGGGGTCATGGAGCCTTGTGATGACAGAGGTCATGGAGAATTTTGATTTCATTGTGCTGACAATATCCTGAAGCATTATGATGATGGGCATGATGCATTGTGATGACAGGGTTCATGGAACATTGATTTGAAAAGGGGCATGAAGCATTGTGATTACAGGGGTCTTGGAGCATTGTGATGACAAGGGCATCGAGCATTTTTATGAGAAGGCCATGGAACATTCTGATGACATGTGTCATGGAGATATGTGATGACAAGCTCATGGAGCATTGTGATTACAAGTGTCTTGGAGCATTGTGATGAGAAGTGTCATCGAGCCTTGTGATGACAAGGCCATGGAGCATTTTGATGGCAGTTGTCATGGAGCATTGTTATAACAGGTGTAATGGAAAATTGTGCTCAAAAGGGCATGGGTCATTGTGATTACAAGGTTTATGGAGCACTGTGATGACAAATTTGTGGACCGTTGTAATGATAAGCGTGTGGCACATTGTGATGACAAGGGTCATGGAGCATTTTTCTGACAAAGGCATGGAGCATTGTGATGAGAAATGCAGAGAGCATTGTGATGACAAGGGTCAAACAGCATTGTGATGAAAATTTCATGGAGCATTGTGGTTAAAAAGGTAACAGAGACTGGTGATGATGAGGGCATGGACCACTGTGATGACAAAGGTCATGAAGCATTGTGATGACTGGAGTCACGGAGCATTGTGAATACAGGTGTCATGGAGCATTGGGAGGAGAAGGGCATGTAGCATTGTGAGGAGAAGACCAAGAGCATTCTAATGATATGCGTCACTGAGCTTTGTGATGACAAGGTCATGGAGGATTATGATTACAGGGGTCTTAGAGCATTGTGAAAAAAAGGCATTGATCATTGTAATGAAAAATGCATGGAACCTTGTCATGACAGGGTTCAAGGAGCATACAGACAACAAGTGTCAGGGAGAATTTTGATGGCAAGTGTATTGAGCATTGTGATGACAAAGGTCATGGAGCATTGTGATGAGAAGTCCATGGATAATTGTGATAACGAGCGTCATGGGGAATTGTGATGACAAGAGTTATGGAATATTGTGACCACAAGGGCTTGGAACATTGTGATGACAGGGTTCATGGATCATTTAGATTAAAAGGGGCATGGAGCATTGTGATAACATGGGTTTTGGAGCATTGTGAGGAGAAGGGACATGGGGCCTTGTGAAGACAAGGCCATGGAACATCGTAATGGCATGGGTCATGGAGCATTCTTATGACAGGTGTAATGGAGCACTGTGTTGAGAAGGCCATGGAGCATTCTGATAACATGTGTCATGGAGCTTTGTGATGAGAAGGGCATGGAGTAATGTGATGAGAGCATTCATGGAGCACTGTGATGACAATGACATGGAGCCTTGTGATGCCAAGGGTCATGGTTCTTTGTGATGACAAATGTCATGGAGCATTTTGATGACAAAGGCGTTGTGCATTGTGATGAGAAGGGCAGGGAGCATTGTGATGACAAGGTCATGAAGCAATTTGTTGAAAAGTGTCATGGAACATTTTGATGACAGTGGTTATGGAACATTTTGATGTCAGGGGTCATGGAGCATTTTGATGAAAAGGGTTTTGGAGCATTTTGATGACAGTGGTTATGGAACATTGTGATGTCAGGGGTCATCGAACATTGTGATGATAAGTGCATGTACCATTGTGATGACAGGAGTCACGGAACATTGTGACGACAGTGGTGAGGGAGTATTGTGATGAATAGTGATGTAACATTGTGATATGTGTGGTGAGAGAGCATTTTGATGAGAAGTGCGTTGAGAATTGTGATGACAATGTGTATGGAGCATTGTGATGACAAGATTGTGGAGCACTGTGATGACAAGCCCATGGCGCATTGTGATGAAATGTGTCATGGAGCATTGTGCTGACAAGCGCAGGGAGCATTGTCATGACAAGGGTCATGGAGCATTGTGCTGAGAAAGGCATAGAGTATTGTGATGACAAGGGTCAAAGAGCATTGTAATGAAAATTTCATGGAGCATTGTGGTTAAAAAACGTCACAGAGACTGTTGATGACGAGGGCATGGACCACTGTGATGACAAAGGTCATGAAGCATTGTGATGACTGGAGTCACAGAGCATTGTGGTGACAGGGGTCATGGAGCACTGTGATAACAAGGGCATGGAACATTCTGATGACAAGGTCATGGAGCATTGTGATGGCAAGGGCATGGAGCATTGTGATGAGAATGTCATAGAGTATTGTGAAGACAGGTGTAAGGGAGCATTGTGATGACATATGTCATGGTCCATTTTGATGACAATGGCAGGGAGCATTGTGATGCCAAATGTAATGGAGGATTGTCATGACAAATATAATGGAGCATTGTGATGACTAGGGCTTGAAGCATTATGATGACAAAGGCCATTGAGAATGTTCATGACAAGGTCGTGAAGCATTGTGATGACAAGGTCCTGGAGCATTGTGATGAGAAAACCATGGAGCCTTGTGATGACAAATCTCATGGAGCATACTGATGAAAAGGGGCATGGAGCATTGTGATTATAGGGGTCTTGGAACATTGTGATGACAAGGGCATGGAGCATTGTGAGGAGAAGGCCAAGCAGCATTCTAATTATATGCATCATTGAGCTTTGTGATGACAAGGGCATGGAGAATTATGATTACAGGGTTCTTAGAGCATTGTGAGAAAAAAGACATGGATCATTGTGATGAAAAAGGCATGGAGCCTTGTCATGACAGGGTTCAAGGAGCATACAGACAACAAGTGTCAGGGAACATTTTGGTGACAAGTGTATTGAGCATTATGATGACAAAGTTCATGGAGCATTGTGATGAGAAGACCATGGATAACTGTGATGACGAGCATCATGGGGCATTGTGATGACAAGTGTTATGGAATATTGTGGTCACAAGGGTGTGGAGCACTGTTATGACAGAAGTCATGGAGCATTTTGATTTCATTGTCATGACAATAGCATGAAGCATTATGATGATGGGCATGGTGCATTGTGATGACAGGGTTCATGGAGCATTGAGATGAAAAGGGGCATGGAGAATTGTGATTACAGGGGTCTTGGAGCATTGTGATGACATGGCATCGTGCATTGTGATGAGAAGGCCATGGAACATTCTGATGACATGTGTCATGGAGATATGCGATGACAAGGTCATGGAGCATTGTGATTACAAGGGTCTTGGAGCATTGTGATGAGAAGTGTCATCGAGCCTTGTGATGACAAGGCCATGGAGCATTTTGATGGCAGGGTTCATGGAGCATTGTTATTACAGGTGTAATGGAAAATTGTGATGAAAAGGTCATGGATCATTGTGATTACAAGGTTTATGGAGCAATGTGATTACAAATTTGTGGACCATTGTAATGAAAAGCGTGTGGCACATTGTGATGAGAAGGGTCATGGAGCATTTTTCTGACCAAGGCATGGAGCATTTTGCTGAGAAATGCATAGAGCAGTGTGATGACAAGGGTCAAAGAGCGTTGTGATGTAAAGTTCATGGAGCATTGTGGTGAAAAATGTCACAGAGACTGTTAATGAGGAGGGCATGGACCATTGTGATGACAAAGGTCATGAAGCATTGTGATGACTGGAGTCAAGGAGCATTGTGATGACAGGGTTCATGTAGCATTGTGATAAAAAGGGCATGTAGCATTGTGATGACAAGGGCATGGGGCATTGTGACGAGAAAGTCATGGAATATTGTGAAGACAGGTGTCAGGGAGCATTTTGATGACAAGATTCCCGGATCATTTTTTTGTCAGGGTTCATGGAGCGTTGTGATGACAGTGGTCATGGAGCATAATGATGACAGGGGTCATGGAGCATTGTGATGAGAAGTTCATGGAGCATTGCGCTGAAAACGTTCATGAAGTATTGTGATGTCAGGGGTCATGGAGCATTTAGATGACAAAGTACTGGAGCATTGTGATGTGAAGAAGATGGAGCCTTAAGATGACAAGTCTCATGGAGCATTCTGATGAAAAGGGGCATGGAACATTGTGATTACAGGGTCTTGGAGCATTGTGATGACAAGGTCGTGGAGCACTGTGATTACAGGAGTCTTAGAGCACTGTGATGAACAGGGCATGGATCACTGAGATGAAAAAGGCATGGAGCCTTGTCATGACAGGGTTCAAGAAGCATACTGATGACAAGTGTAAGGGAGCATTGCGATGACAAGGGTATTGAGCATTGTGATGACAAAGTCATGGAGCATTGTGATGAGAAGACCATGGATAATTGTGATGACGAGCGTCATGTGGTGTTGTGATGATAAGTGTTATGGAATATTTTGATCACAAGGATTTGGAGCATTGTGATGACAGAGGTCATGGAGCATTTTGATTTCATTGTGATGACAATAGACTGAAGCATTATGATGATAGGCATGGTGCATTTTGATGACAGTGTTCATGGAGCATTGAGATGAAAACGGGCATGGAGCATTCTGATGACATGCGTCATGGAGCTTTGTGAGGACAAGGCATGGAGCACTGTGATTAAAGGGGTCTTGGGGCACGGTGATGACCAGAGCATGGAGGATTTTAATGGCAAGGCCGCGGAACATTTTGATGAGAAGAACATGGATAATTGTGATGACGAGCGTCATGGAACACTGTAAAGACAAGGGTTAGGCAGCATTGTGATGACAGGGGTCATGGAGCAATGTGATGACTAGGTTCATAGAACATTCTGATGACAATCTTGTGGAGTATTGTGATGACAATGACATGGAGCATTGTGATGAAAAGGGCATGGAGCATTCTGATGAAAAAGGCATGGAGCCTTTTCATGACAGGGTTCTAGCAGCATTCTGACGACAAGTGTCAGGGAGCATTGTGATGACAAGTGTATTGAGAATGGTGATGACAAAGTCATGGAGCATGGTGATGACAAGAGCATGGAGGATTGTCATGACAGGCATCATGGAGCATTGTGATGACAAGTGTTATGGAACATTGTGATCACAATGGTTTGGAGCATTGTGATGACAGAGGTCATGGACCAAATTGATTTCAAGGAGCATGGAACATTTTGATGAAAAAGTCATGAAGCAATGTGATCCCAAGGTTCATGGAGGATTGTGATGACAATGATAATGGAGTATTGTTATGCCAAGCGCATGGAGCATTTTGATGACAAGGTGATATAGCATTTTGCTGACACAGGCATGGAGCATTGTGATGATAAGGGTCATGGAGCACTGTGATGACAATCATCACAGAGCATTGTGATTAGAGGGGTCATGGAGCATTGGGATGACAAGGGCATGGATCACTGTGATGACAAGTGTCATGGAGCATTGCGATGAAAATATTCATGGAGCATTGTGAGGACAAGGGAATGGAGCATTTTGATGACAAGAGTCCCGGATCATTGTGTTGTCAGGGGTCATTTAGCGTTGTGATGACAGTGGTCATGGAGCATTGGGCTGAAAATGTTCTTGGAGTATTGTGATGACAGGGGTCATGGAGCATTGTGATGACAAGGGAATGGAGCATGGTGATGACAAGGTCCTGGAGCAATGTGACGAGGAGACCATAGAAACTTGTGATGACAAGTCTCATGGAGCATTGTGATGACAAGGGAATGGAGCATTGTGATGAGAAGGACATGGAGCATTCTGATGACATGCATCATGGAGCTTTGTGATGAAAAGGGCATGGATCATTGTGGTGAAAAAGGCATGGAGCCTTGTCATGACAGGTTTCAAGGAGCATACTGACGACAAAGGTCAGGGACCATTGTGATGACAAATGTATTGACCATTGTGATGACAAAGGTCATGGAGCATAGTGATGAGAACACTATGGATAATTGTGATGATGAGCGTCATGGTGTGTTGTGTTGATAAGTGTTATGCAACATTGTGATCACAAGGCTTTGGAGCATTGTGATGACAGAGGTTATGGAGCATTTTGATTTCATTGTGATGACAACAATCTGAAGCATTAGGATGATGGGCAAGGTGCATTGTGATGACAGGGTTCAAGGAGCATTGAGATGAAAACGGACATGGAGATTTGTGATTATAGGTGTCTTGGAGCACTGTGATGACAATGGCATGCAGCATTATGTTGAGAAGGCCATGGAACATTCTGATGACATGTGTCATGGAGCTCTGTGATGACAAGGGTATGGAGCACTGTGATTACAGGTGTCTTGGAGCATTGTGATGACAAGCGTCATGGAGCCTTGTGATATCAAGTCCGTGGAATATTCTGATGGCAGTGGTCATGGAGCATTGTTATGACAGAGGTAATGGAGCATTGTGATGAGAAGGGCATGGAGCATTGGTCTGAAATGTTTCATTGGTTATTGTGATGAGAGTGGCCATGGAGCATTGTGATGAATAGGGCACGGAACACGGTGATACATGGGTCATGGAGGACTGTAATGGCAAGGACATGGAGCAATGTGATGAGAAGGGCATCGAGCATAGTGATGACAAGTGTCATGGAGCTTTGTGATGACAAGGGCATGGAGCAACGTGATGAGAGTGTTCATGGAGCATTGTGATGCCAAGGGTCCTGGAGCTTTGTGATGACAAATGTCATGGAGCATTTTGATGACAAATGTCATGGAGCATTTTGATGACAATGGTGTGGTGCATTGTGATGAGAAGGGCAGGGAGCATATTGATGACAGGGTCATGCAGCAATCTGATGAAAAGTGTAATGGAACATTTGCTGACAGGGGTTATAGAACATTGTGATGCCAGGGGTCATGGAGCTTTGGGATGAAAAGGGTCATGGAGCATTTTGATGACAGGGGTTATGGAACATTGTGATGTCAGGTGTCATGGAACATTTTGATGATAATGGGATGTAGCATTGTGATGACAGGGGTCATGGAACCTTGTGATTACAGGGGTGAGGGAGTATTGTGATGACTAGTGATAGAATATTGTGATATCACTGGTGAGAGAGCATTTTGATGAGAAGTGCAGGGAGCATTGTGATTACAAGGTTTATGGAGCATTGCGATGACAAGGTTGTGGAACTTTGTGATGAAAAGCGCATGGCACATTGTGATGACAAGGGTCAAGGAGCATTGTTCTGACAAAGGCATGGAGCATTGTGATGACAAGGGTCATGGAGCATTGTGATGAAACGTTCATGGAGCATTGTGGTTACAAAGGTCATGGGGCCTTGTGATGACGCGGGCATGGACCACTGTGATGATAAAGGTTATGAAGCATTGTGATGACTGGAGTAACGGAGCATTGTGATGACAGGGGTAATGGAGCAATGTGCTGACAAGGGCATGGAGCATTGTGATGACAGGAGCATGGAGCATTGGTCTGACACGTTTCATAGATTATTGTGATGACAGTGGGCATGGTGCATTGTGATGACAAGAGCATGGGGCATTGTGATGAAAAGGTCATGGAGTATTGTGAAGACAGGTATCAGGGAGTATTGTGATGACATATGCCATGGTCCATTGTGATTAAAATGGCATGGAGCATTGTGATGTCAAATGTAATGGAGGATTGTGATGACAAATATAATGGAGCATTGTGATGACTAGGGCTTGGAGCATTATGATGACAAGGGCCATTGGGAATTTTCATGACAAGGTCGTGAAGCATTGTGATGACAACGTCCTGGAGCATTGTGATGAGAAAACCATGGAGCCTTGTGATGACAAGTCTCATGGAGCATACTGATGAAAAGGGGCATGGAGCATTGTGATTACAGGGGTCTTGGAACACTGCGATGACAAGGGCATGGAGCGCTGTGATGAGAAGGCCAAGGAGCATTCTGATGACATGCATCATTGAGCTTTGTGATGACAAGGGCATGCAGCATTGTGATTACAGGGGTCTTGGCTCATTGTGATGAAAAGGGCATGGATCATTGTGATGACAAAGGTCATGAAGCATTGTGATAACTGGAGTCATGGAGCATTGTGATGACAGGGGTCATGGAGCATTGGGATGAAAAGGGCCAGGGAGCATTGTGCTGACAATTGCATGGAGAATTGGGATGACAAATGTCATGGAGCATTCTGATGACAAACTTGTGGAGTATTTTGATGACAATGGCATGGAGCATTCTGATGAAAAAGGCATGGGATATTGTGATGGAAATGCATGGAGCCTTTTCGTGACAGGGTTCAAGGAGCATTCGGACGACAAGTATCAGGGAGCATTGTGATGACAAGTGTATTGAGAATTGTGATGACAAAGGTCATGGAGCATTGTGATGAAAGGGGCATGGAGTATTGTGATGACAGGCATCATGGAGCTTTGTGATGACAAGTGTTATGGAACATTGTGACCACAAGTGTTTGGAGCATTGTGATGACAGAGGTCATGGATCATTTTGATTTCAAGGAGCATGGAGCATTGTGATGACAAGGGCATGAAACAATGTGATCCCAAGATTCATGGAGGATTGTGATGACAATGGTAATGGAGTATTGTGATGACAAGTGCATAGAGCATTGTAATGAAAAGATAATGTAGCATTTTGCTGACAAAGGCATGGAGCATTGTGATGACAGGTGTCATGGAGCACTGTGATGACAAGTGTCATGGACATTGTGAATACAGGGGTCATGGAGCATTGGGATGACAAGGGCATGAATCATTGTGATGACAAAGGTCATGGAGCATTGGGATGAAAATGTTCATGGAGTATTTTGATGACAAGGGACATGGAGGGTTGTGATGACAGGGGTCATGGAGCATTGTAATGACAGGGATCATGGAGCATTGTTTTGAGAAGGTCATGGAGCATTTCTCTGAAAATGTTCATGGATTATTGTTATGACAGCGCTCATGGAGCACTGTGATGACAAGGTACTGGAGCACTGTGATGAGAAGACCATGGAGCCTTTTGTAGATATGTCTCATGGAACACTGTGAGGAAAAGGGGCATGGAGCACTCTGATTACAGGGGTTGTGGAGCACTGTGATGACAAGGGCATTGAGCATTGGGATGAGAATGCCATGGAGCCTTGTCATCACAGGGTTCAAGGAGCATACTGATGACAAGTGTCAGGGAGCATTGTGATGACAAGGGTATTGAGCATTGTGGTGACAAAAGTCATGGAGCATTGTGATGAGAAGACCATGGATAATTGTGATGACGAGCGTCATGGGGCGTTGTGATGATAAGTGTTATGGAATATTTTGATCACAAGGATTTGGAGTATTGTGATGACAGAGGTCATGGAGCATTATGATTTCATTGTGATGACAATAGCATGAAATATTATGATGGTGGTCATGGAGAATTGTGATGACAGGGTTCATGGAGCATTAAGATGAAAAGGGGCATGGAGTATTGTGATTACAGGAGTCTTGGAGCATTGTGATGACAGGTGTAATGGAGCATTGTGATGGCAAAGGCATGGAGCACTCTGATGAGAAGGCCATGGAGCATTCTCATGACATGCGTCATGGAGCTTTGTGACGACAAGACATGGAGCAGTGTGATGAGAGTGATTATGGAGCACTGTGATGCCAAGGGTCATGGTACTCTGTGATGACAAAGTCATGGAGCATTTTGATGACACGGGCGTTGTGCATTGTGATGAGAAGGGCAGGGAGCATTGTGATGACAGGGTCATGGAGCAATTTGATGAAAATGGTAATGGAACATTTTGATGACAGGGTTTATGGAACATTGTGATGTCAGGGGTCATGGAACATTTTCATGACAAGTGTTATGGACCATTGTGATGACAGGGGAGTGGTTGTATTTTGATGACTAGTGAGGGAACATTATGATATCAGTGGTGAGAGAGCATTTTGATAAGATGTGCAAAGAGCATTGTGATGACAAGGTTTCTGGAGCATTGTGATGACATGGGTCATGGAGCAATGTGCTGACAAGCGCATGGAACATTGTGATGACAAGGGTCATGGAGCACTGAGTTGACAAAGGAAAGGAGCATTGTGATAACAGGTGTCACGGAGCATTGTGATGAAAAGTTCATGGAGCATTGTGGTGACAATGTTCACAGAGCCTTGTGATGTTGAGGGCATGGATCATTGTGATGACACAGGTCATGAAGCCTTGTGATGACTGGAGTCACGGAGCATGGTGAGAACTGGGGTCATGGAGCATTGTGATGACAAGGGCATGGAGCATTGTAATGACAGGTGCATGGAGTATTGTGAAGACAGGTGTCAGGGAGCATTGTGATGACATATTTCATATTTCATTGTGATGACAATGGCATGGAGCATTGTGATGCCAAGTGTTTTGGAGGATTGTGATGACAAAGGTAATGGAGCATTGTTTTGACAAGGGCTTGGAGCATTGTGATGACAATGGTCAGGGAGCATTGTGATGACAACGGCCATTGAGAATTTTGATGAAAAGGTCGTGAAGCATTGTGATGACACAGGCATGGAGCTTGCTTTGACAGGGGTCATGGGGCACTGCGATGAATTGTGCACGGAGAATTGTGATGACAAAAGCATGTAACATTGTGATGAGGACAGTCATGGAGCACTGTGATGACAAGGACGTGGAGAATTGTGATGACAAGGGACATGGAGCATTGTGATGACCAGGGAATGGAGCATTGTGATGGCAAAACCATGGAGCATTGTGATGAGAACACCATGGATAATTGTGATGACGAGCGTCATGGAGCACTGTAATGACAAGGGCTAAACAGCATTGTGATGTCAGGGGACATGGAGCATTTTGATGAAAAGGATCATGGAGCATTTTCATGACAGGGGTTATGGAACATTGTGATGTCATAGGTCATCGAACATTGTGATGATAAGTGCATGTACCATTGTGATGACAGGAGTCATTCAACATTGTGATGACAGGGGTGAGGGAGTATTGTAATGAATAGTGATGTAACATTGTGACATCAGTGGTGAGAGAGCATATTGATGAGAAGTGCATGCTGCATTGTGATGACAAGTTTAATGGAGCATTGTGATGACAAGACTGTGGAGCACTGTGATGACAAGCACATGGTGCATTGTGATGACGTGTCATGGAGCATTGTGCTGACAAGCGCATGGAGCATTGTGATGACAACTGTCATGGAGCATTGTGCTGAGAAAGGCATAGAGTATTGTGATGGCAAGGGTCAAAGAGCATTGTGATGAAAATTTCATGGAGCATTGATGTTAAAAATGCCACAGAGACTGTTGATGGTGAGGGCATGGACCATTGTGATGACAAAGGTCATGAAGCATTGTGATGAGTGGACTCATGGAGCATTGTTATGACATTGGTCATGGAGCATTGTGATGACAAGGGCATGGAACATTGGTCTAATAAGTTTCATGGATTATTGAAATGACAGTTGGAATGGCGCATTGTGATGACAAGGCCATGCAGCATTGTGAAGACCACGTCATGCAGTATTGTGAAAACAGGTGTCAGGGAGCATTGTGATGACATATATAATGGCCCATTATGATGACAATGGCATGGAGCATTGTGATGCCAAGTGTCATGGAGGATTCTTATGACAAAGGCAATGGAGCATTGTGATGACAATGGCTTGGAGCATTGTGATGACAAGGGTCAGGGAGCATTGTGCTGCAAGTGCATGGAGAATTGTGATGACACGGCTCATGGAGCATTTGGATGACAAGCTTGAAGAGTATATTGATGACAATGGCATGGATTATTGTGATGAAAATGGCATGGGGCATTGTGATGAAAATGGCCTGGAGCCTTTTCGTGACAGGGTTCAAGGCGCATTCTGACGACAAGAGTGAGGGAGCATTGTGATGACAAGTGTATTGAGTATTGTGATGACAACGGTCATGGAGCATTGTGCTGAGAAAGGCATAGAGTATTGTGATGGCAAGGGTCAAAGAGCATTGTGATGAAAATTTCATGGAGCATTGATGTTAAAAATGCCACAGAGACTGTTGATGGTGAGGGCATGGACCATTGTGATGACAAAGGTCATGAAGCATTGTGATGAGTGGACTCATGGAGCATTGTTATGACATTGGTCATGGAGCATTGTGATGACAAGGGCATGGAACATTGGTCTAATAAGTTTCATGGATTATTGAAATGACAGTTGGAATGGCGCATTGTGATGACAAGGCCATGCAGCATTGTGAAGACCACGTCATGCAGTATTGTGAAAACAGGTGTCAGGGAGCATTGTGATGACATATATAATGGCCCATTATGATGACAATGGCATGGAGCATTGTGATGCCAAGTGTCATGGAGGATTCTTATGACAAAGGCAATGGAGCATTGTGATGACAATGGCTTGGAGCATTGTGATGACAAGGGTCAGGGAGCATTGTGCTGCAAGTGCATGGAGAATTGGGATGACACGGCTCATGGAGCATTTGGATGACAAGCTTGAAGAGTATATTGATGACAATGGCATGGATTATTGTGATGAAAATGGCATGGGGCATTGTGATGAAAATGGCCTGGAGCCTTTTCGTGACAGGGTTCAAGGCGCATTCTGACGACAAGAGTGAGGGAGCATTGTGATGACAAGTGTATTGAGTATTGTGATGACAACGGTCATGGAGCATTGTGCTGAGAAAGGCATAGAGTATTGTGATGGCAAGGGTCAAAGAGCATTGTGATTAAAATTTCATGGAGCATTGATGTTAAAAAGGTCACAGAGACTGTTGATGATGAGGGCATGGACCATTGTGATGACAAAGGTCATGAAGCATTGTGATGAGTGGACTCATCGAGCATTGTTATGACATTGGTCATGGAGCATTGTGATGACAAGGGCATGGAACATTGGTCTAGTAAGTTTCATGGATTATTGAAATGACAGTTGGAATGGCGCATTGTGATGACAAGGGCATGAAGCATTGTGAAGACCAGGTCATGCAGTATTGTGAAAACAGGTGTCAGGGAGCATTGTGATGACATATATAATGGCCCATTATGATGACAATGGCATGGAGCATTGTGATGCCAAGTGTCATGGAGAATTCTGATGACAAAGGCAATGGAGGATTGTGATGACAATGGCTTGGAGCATTGTGATGAGAAGGGTCAGGGAGCATTGTGCTGGCAAGTGCATGGAGAATTGTGATGACACGGGTCATGGAGCATTTGGATGACTAGCTTGAAGAGTATTTTGATGACAATGGCATGGATTATTGTGATGAAAATGGCATGGGGCATTGTGATGAAAATGGCATGGAGCCTTTTCGTGACAGGGTTCAAGGCGCATTCTGACGACAAGAGTGAGGGAGCATTGTGATGACAAGTGTATTGAGTATTGTGATGACAAAGGTTATGGAGCATTGTGATGAAAAGGGCATGGAGTATTGTGATGACAGGCATCATGGAGCGTTGTGATGACAAGTGTTATGGAACATAGTGATCACAAGGGTTTGGAGCATTGCGATGACAGATGTCATGGATCATTTTGATTTCAAGGAGCAAGGAGTATTGTGATGACAACGGCATGAAGCAATATGATCCCAAGGTTCATGGAGGATTGTGATGACAATGGTAATGGAGTATTGTGATGACAAGCTCATAGAGCATTGTAATGACAAGGTCATGTAGCATTTTGCTGACAAAGACATGGAGCATTGTGATGACAGGTGTCATGGAGCACTGTCATGACAAATGTCACAGAGCATTGTGAATACAGAGGTTATGGAGCATTGGGATGACTAGGGCATGGATCATTTTGATTACAAGGTTCATGGAGTTTGGGCTGAATATATTCATGGAGTATTGTGATGACAGGGGTCATGGAGCCTTGTGATGACAAAACTGTGGAACATTGTGATGGCAGGGGTCATGCAGCTTTGTGATGACAAGGGCATGGAGCATTGTGATTACAGGGTTTTGGAGCACTGTGATGAAAAAGGAATGGATCATTGTTATGAAAACGATATGGAGCTTTCTCATGACAAGTTTCAAGGAGCATACAGACAACAAGTGTCAGGGAGCAATTTGATGACAAGTGTATTGAGCATTGTGATGACAAAGGTCATGGAGCATGGTGATTAGAAGACATTGAATAATTGTGATGACGAGTGTCATGGGGCATTGTGAGGACAAGATTTATGGAATATTGGGATCACAAGGGTTTGGAGCATTGTTATGACACAGGTCATGGAGCATTTTGATTTCATTGTGATGACAATAGCATGAAGCACTATGATGATGGGCATGGTGCAGTTTGATGTGAGGGTTCATGGATCCTTGGGATGAAAAGGAGCAGGGAGCATTGTGATTACAGGGGTCTTGGAGCATTGTCATGAGAAGGGTCATGGAGCCTTGTGATGACAAGTCCATGGAACATCGTGATGGCAGGGGTCATGGAGCATTGTGAGGAGAAGGGATGGAGCATTCTGATGATATACATCATGGAGCTTTGTGATGACACAGGCATGGAGCAATGTGATAAGAGCTTTCATGGAGCATTGTGATGACAATGACATGGAGCATTGTGATGCCATGAGTCAAGGATCTTTGTGTTGACAAACGTCATGGAGCATTTTGATGACAAGGGCGTTGTGCATTGTGATGACAAGGGCAGGGAGCATTGTGATGACAGGGTCATGGAGCAATTTGATGAAAAGTGTCATTTAACATTTTGATGACAGGGGTTATGGAACATTGTGATGTCAGGGGTCATGGATCAATTTGATGAAAAGTGTCATGGAGCATTTTGATGACAGGGGTTATGGAACATTGTGATGTCATAGGTCATCGAACATTTAGATAATAATTGCATGTTGCATTGTGATGACAGGAGTCATGGAACATTGTGATGACAGGGGTGAGGGCGTATTGTGATGAATACTGATGTAACATTGTGATATAAGTGTTGAGAGAGCATTTTGATGAGACGTGCATGGAGCTATGTGATGACAAGTTTTATGGAGCACTGTGATGACAAGATTGTGGAGCACTGTGATGCCAAGCACATGGTACATTGTGATACATGTGTCATGGAGCATTGTGCTGACAAGCGCATGGAGCACTGTGATGACAAGTGTCATGGAACACTGTGCTGAGAAAGGCATAGAGCATTGTGATGACAAGGGTCAAAGAGCATTGTGATGAAAAGTTCATGGAGCATTGTGGTTAAAAAGTCAGAGACTGTTGATGACAAGGGCCTGGACCATTGTGATGACAAAGGACATGAAGCATTGTTTTGACTGGAGTCACAGAGCATTGTGATGACAGAGGTCATGAAGCATTGTGATAACAAGGGCTTGGAGCATTGAGATGACCAGGTCATGGAGCATTGTTCTAATAAGTTTCAAGGATTCTTGTGATGACAGTTGGAATGGCCCATTGTGATGACAAGGGCATGGAGCATTGTGATGACCAGGTCCTGCAGTATTGTGAAGACAGGTGTCAGAGTGCATTGAGATGACATATGTAATGGCCCATTGTGATGACAATGGAATGGAGCATTGTGATGCCAAGTGTCATGGAGGATTCTGATGACAAAGGTAATGGAGCATTGTTATGACAATGGCTTGGAGCATTGTGATGACAAGGGTCAAGGAGCATTGTGCTGACAAGTGCATGGAGAATTGTGATGAAAAGGATCATGGAGCATTCTGATGACAAGCTTGTGGAGTATTTTGATGACAATGGCATGGAGCACTGTGATGAAAATGGCATGTGGCATTGTGATGAAAAAGGCATTGAGACTTTTCATGACAGGCTTCATGGAGCATTCTTACGACAATTGTCAGGGAGCATTGTGATGACAATTGTATTGAGAATTGTGATGACAAATGTCATGGAGCATTGAGATGAAAAGGGCATGGAGTATTGTGATGACATGCATCATGGAGCGTTGTGATGACAAGTGTTATGGAACATTGTGATCACAAGTGTTTGGAGCATTGTGATGACAGAGGTCATGGATCATTTGATTTCATGGAGCATGGAGCATTGTGATGACATGGGTATGAAGCACTGTGATACCAAGTTTCATGGAGGATTGTGATGACAATGGTAATAGAGTATTGTGATGACAAGCGAATAGAGCATTGTAATGACAAGGTCATGTAGCATGTTTTTGACAAAGGCATGGAGCATCGTGATGACAGGTGTCATGGAGCACTGTGATAACAAGCGTCACGGAGCATTGTGAATACTGAGGTCATGGAGTATTGGGATGACAAGGGCATGGATCATTGTGATGATAAGTGTCATGGAGCATTGGGCTGAAAATGTTCATGGAGTATTGTGATGACAGGTTCATGGAGCATTGTGATGACAGGGTTCATGGAGCATTGAGATGAAAAGGGCCATTGAGAATTGGGATTACAGGGGTCTGTGAGCATTGTGATGACAAGGGCATGGAGCATTGTGATGAGAAGGCCATGGAATATTCTGATGACATGTGTCATGGAGTTTTGTGATGATAAGTGCATGGAGCATTGTGATTACAGGGGTCTTGGAGCATTGTGATGACAAGTGTCATGGAGCCTTTTGATGACAAGGCCGTGGAACATTGTGATTGCAGGGGTCATGGAGCATTGTTATGACAGGTGTAATGGAGCATTGTGATGAGAAGGGCATGGAACATTCTGATTACAAGGTTTATGGAGCATTGCAATGACAAATTTGTGGACCGTTGTGATGAAAAGCGCGTGGCACATTGTGATGAGAAGTGTCATGTATCATTTTTCTGACAAAGGCATGGAGCATTGTGATGACAAGGGTCCCGGAGCATTGTGATGATAAATTCATGGAGCATTGTGGTTACAAAGGTAAAAGAGCCTTGTGATGACGTGGGCATGGACCATTGTGATGACAAACGTTATGAAGCATTGTGATGACTGGAGTCACGGACTTTTGAGATGACAGGGGTCATGGAGCATTGTGATGACAAGGAAATGGAGCATGGTGATGACAAGGTACTGGAGAATTGTGATGAGAAGGCCTTGGAGACTTGAAATAACCAGTCTCATGGAGAATTCTGATGAAAAGGGGCATGGAGCATTGTGATTACAGGGGTCTTGGAGCATTGTGATGACAAGGGCATGGAGCATTGTGAGGAAAAGGCCATGGAGCATTCTGATAACATGCATCTTGGAGCTTTGTGATGAAAAGGGCATGGAGCATTTTGATTACAGGGGTCTTGGAGCATTGTGATGAAAAGGGCATATATCATTGTGATGAAAAAGGCATGGAGACTTGTCATAACAGGGTTCAAGGAGCATACAGACAACAAGCGTCAAAGAGCATTTTGATGACAAGTGTATGGAGCATTGTGATGACAATGGTCATGGAACATTGTGATGAGAAGACCATGGATAATTGTGATGAAGAGCGTCATGGAGCACTGCAATGACAAGGGCTATGGAGCATTGTGATGCCAGGGGACATGTAGCATTTTGATGAAAAGTGTCATGGAGCATTTTGATGACAGGGCTAATGGAACATTGTGATGTCATAGGTCATTGAACATTGTGATGATAAGTGCATGTAGCATTGTGATGACAGGAGTCTTGGAACATTGTGATGACAGGGGTGGGGGAGTATTGTGATGAATAATGATATAACACTGTGATATCAGTTGTGAGACAGCATATTGATGAGAAGTTCATGGAGCATTGTGATGACAAGGTTTATGGAGCATTGTGATGAAAAGATTTTGGAGCACTGTGATGACAAGCGAATGGTGCATTGTGATGACGTGTCATGGAGCATTGTGCTGACAAGCGCATGGCGCATTGTGATGACAACGGTCATGGAGCATTGCGCTGAGAAAGGCACAGAGTATTGTGATGACAAGGGTCAAAGAGCTTTGTGATGAAATTTTCATGGAGCATTGAGGTTAAAAAGGTCACAGAGACTGTTAATGACGAGGGCCTTGACCACTCTGATGACAAAGGTCATGAAGCATTGTGATGACTGGAGTCACGGAGCATTTTGATAAGAAGGGCAAGGAGCATTGTGATGCCAAGGGCATGGAACATTGTGAACACCAGGTCATGCAGTATTGTGAAGACAGGTGTGAGGGAGCATTGTGATGACATATGTAATGGCCCACTGTGATGACAATCCATGGAGCATTGTGATGCCAAGTGTCATGGAGGATTCTGATGACAAAGGTAATGGAGCATTGTGATGACAATGGCTTGCAGCATTGTGATGACAAGGGTCAGGGAGCACTGGGCTGGCAAGTGCATGGAGAATTGTGATAACACGGGTCATGGAGCATTTTGATGACAAACTTGTGGAGTATTTTGATGACAATGGCATGGAGCATTGTGATGAAAATGGCATGGGACATTGTGATGTAAAAGGCATGGAGACTTTTAGTGACAGGGTTCATGGAGCATTCTGAGGACAAGAGTCAGTGAGCATTGTGATGACAAGTGTATTGAGAATTGTGATGACAAAGGTCATGGAACATTGTGATGAAAAGGGCATGGGGTATTGTGATGCCAGGCATCATGGATCGTTGTGATGACAAGTGTTATGGAACACTGTGATCACAAGGGTTTGGAGCATTTCGATGACAGAGGTCATGGATCATTTTGATTTCAAGAAGCATGGAGCATTGTGATGACAATGGCATGAAGCAATGTGATCCCAAGGTTCATGTAGAATTGTGATGACAATGGTAATGTCGTTTTCTGATGTCAGGCGCCTAGAGCATTGTAATGAAAAGGTCATGTAGCATTTTGCTGAAAAAGGCACAGAACCTTGTGATGTCAGCTGTCATGGAGCACTGTGGTGACATGCGTCACAGAGCATTGTGAATACAGGGGTCATTGAGCATTGGGATGACTAGGGCATGGATCATTGTGATGACAAGTTTCATGGAGCATAGGGCTGAAAATTTTCATGGAGTATAGTGATGACAGGGATCATGGGGCATTGTGATGACTAGGGAATGGAGCATTGTGATGACAAGTGTCCCATATCACTGTGTTGTCAGCGGTTATGGAGTGTTTTGATGACAGTGGTCATGGAGCATTGTGATGATATTTGTCATGGAGCATTGTGATGAGAAGGTCATGGAGCACTGGGCTGAAAATGTTCATGGAGTATTGTGATGACAGGGGTCATGGAACATTGTGATGACAAGGAAATGTAGCACTGTGAATAGAAGACCACGGAGACTTGTGATGACAAGTCTCCTGTAGCATTCTGTTGAAAAGGGGCATGGAGCAGTTTGATTACAGGAGACTTGGAGCATTGCTATGACAAGGGCATGGAGCATTGTGAGGAGAAGGCCATGGAGCATTCTGATGACATGTGTCATGGAGCTTTGTGATGACAAGTGCATGGAGCACAGTGATTACAGGGGTCTTTAAGAATTGTGATGAAAAGGGCATGGAGCCTTGTCATGACAGGGTTCAAGGAGCATACTGATGACAAGTGTCAGGGAGCATTGTGATGATAAGTGTATTGAGCATTGTGATGACAAGGGTTATGGAGCATAGTGATGAGAAGACCATGGATAATTGTGATGAAGAGCGTCACGCGGTGTTGTGATGATAAGTGTTATGGAACATTGTGATCAAAAGGGTTTGGATCATTGTAATGACAGAGGTAATGGAGCATTTTGACTTCATTGTGATGACAATAGCCTGAAGCATTATGATGATGGGCATGGTGCATTGTGATGACAGGTTTCATGGAGCATTGAGATGAAAAGGGGCATGGAGGATTGTGATTACAAGGGTCTTGGAGCATTGTGATGACAAGGGCAAGGAGCATTGTAATGACAAGGGCATGGAACATTCTGATGACATGCGTCATGGATCTTTGTGATTAAAGGGCATGGAGAATTTTGATTACATGTGTCTTGGAGCATTGTGATGACAAGTGTCATGGAGCCTTGTGAATGACAAAGCCTTGGAACACTCTGATGGCAGGGGTCAAGGAGCATTTTTATGACAGGGGTAATGGAGCATTGTGATGAGAAGGATATGGAGCATTGGTCTGAAATATTTCATGGATTATTGTGATGAGAGTGGGCATGGAGCATTGTGATGACAAGGGCACGGAACACTGTGATACATGAGTCAAGGAGGATTGTAATGACAAGGTCATGGAGCACTGTGATGAGAAGGGCATCGAGCATTGTGATGACAATTGTCATGGAGCTTTGTGATGACAATGACATGGAACATTTTATGCCAAGGGTCATGGAGCTCGGTTATGACAAATGTCATGGAGCATTTTGATGACAAGGGTGTGGTGCATTGGGATGAGAAGACCAGGGAGTATTTTGGTGACAAGTTTATGCAGTAATTTGATGAAAATTGTAATGGAACATTTTGATGACACGGGTTATAGAACATTGTGATGTCAGGGTTCATGGAGCTTTGGGAAGAAAAGGATCATGGAGCATTTTGTTGACAGGTGTTATGGAACATTGTGATGTCAGAGGTCATGGAACATTGTGATTATAAGGGGATGTAGAATTGTGATGACAGGGGTCATGGAATATTGTGATTACAGGGGTGAGGGAGTATTGTAATGACCAGTGATGGAACATTGTGATATCTCTGGTGAGAGAGCATGTTGATGAGAAATGCATGGAGCATTGCGATTACAAGGTTTATGGAGCATTGCAATGACAAGTTTGTGGACCGTTGTGAGGAAAAGTGCGTGGCTCATTGTGATGACAAGGGTCATGGAATATTTTTCTGCCAAAGGCATGGAGCACTGTGATGACAATGGTCATGGAGCATTGTGATGAAAAGTTCATGGAGCATTGTTGTTACAAAGGTCACAGAGCCTTGTGATGACGCGGGCATGGACCATTGTGATGACAAACGTTATGTAGCATTGTGATGACTGGAGTCACGGAGCATTGTGATGACAGGGGTCATGGAGCATTGTGATGACTAGGGCATGGAGCATTGTGATGACAGGGTCATGAAACATTGGTCTGACAAGTTTCATAAATTATAGTGATGACAGTGGGCATGGTGCATTTTGATGACAAGGGCATGGAGCATTGTGATGAGAAGGTCATGGAGTATTGTGAAGACAGGTGTCATGGAGCACTGTGATGACAATCGTCACGGAACATTGTGAATACAGGGGTCATGGAGCATTGGGATGACAAGAGCATGGATGATTGTGATGACAAGTGTCATGTAACATTGGGCTGAAAATGTTCATGGATTATTGTGATAATAGGGGTCATGGAGAATTGTGATGACAGAGTTCATGGAGCATTTTGATTTCATTGTGATGACAATAGCATGATGCATTATGATGATGGGCATGGTGCCTTGTGATGACTGGGTTCATGGATCAGTGAGATGAATAGGGGCATGGAGAATTGTGATTACAGGGGTCTTGGAGCATTCTGATGACATGTGTCATGGAGCTTTGTGATGACAAGGGCATGGAGCATTGTGATTACAGTTGTCTTGGAACATTGTGATGACAAGCGTCATGTAGTCTTGTGATGACAAGTCCTTGGAACATTGTGATGGCAAGGGTCATGGAGCAATGTTATGACAGGTGTAATAGAGCACTGTGATGAGAAGGGCATGGAGCATTGTGATTACAAGGTTTATGGAGCATTGACCTGACAAAATTGTGGACCATTGTGATGAAAAGCGCATGGCACATTGTGATGACAAGGGTCATGGATCATTGTGATGACAAGCTTTTGGAGTATTTTGATGACAATGGCATGGAGCGTTATGATGAAAAGGGCATGGAATATTGTGATGATAGGCATCATGGAGCGATTTGATGACAAGAGTTTTGGAACTTTGTGATCACAAGGGTTTGGAGCATTGTGGTGACAGATGTCATGGATCATTTTGATTTCAAGGAGCATGGAACATTGTGATGAAAAGGGCATGAAGCAATGTGATCCTACGGTTCATGGAGGATTGTGATGACAATTGTAATGGAGTATTGTGATGACAAGGGCATAGAGCATTGTAATGACAAGTTCATGTAGCATTTTGCTAACAAAGCCATGGAGCATTGTGATGACATGTGTCATGGAGCACTGTGATGACAAGCATCACGGAGCATTGTGTATACAGGGGTCATGGAGCATTGCAATGACAAGGTCATGGATGATTGAGATGACAAGTGTCATGGAGCATTGGGCTGAAAATGTTCATGGAGTATTGTGATGATAGGGGTCATGGAGCATTGTGATGAGAGAGGTCATGGTAAATTTTGATTTCATTGTGCTGACAATAGCCTGAAGCATTATGATCATGAGCATGATGCATTTTGATGACAGGGTTCATGGAGCATTGAGATGAAGAGGGGCATGGAGCACTGTGATTACAGGGGTCTTGGAGCATTGTGATGACAAGGGCATGGAACATTTTGATGAGAAAGCCATGGAATATTCTGATGACATGTGTCATGGAGCATTGTGATGACAAGGTCAGCGAGCATTGTGATTACAGTGGTCTTGGAGCATAGTGATGAAAAGTGTCATGGAGCCTTGTGATGACAAGAATGTGGAACATTGTGATGACAGAGGTCATGGAGCATTGTTATGACAGGGCTAATGGAGCATTGTGATGAGAAGGGTATGGAGCATTGTGATTACAAAGTTTATGGAGCATTTTTCTGACAAAGGCATGGAGCATTGTGATGACAAGAGTCACGGAGCATTGTGATGGAAATTTCATGGAGCATTGTGCATACAAAGGTCACAGAGCCTTGTCATGACGCGGGCATGGACCATTGTGATGACAACTCTTATGAACCATTGTGATGCCTGGAATCATGGAGAATTGTGATTACAGGGGTCATGGAGCATTGTGATGACAAGGGCATGGATCATTGTGATGTCAGGGCATGGAACATTGGTATATCAAGTTTCATAGATTATTGTGATGACAGTTGTCTTGGTGCATTGTGATGACAAGGGCATGGATCATATTGATGAAAAGGTCATGGAGTATTGTGAAGACAGGTGTCAGGGAGCATTGTGATGACATATGTCATGGTCCAATGTGATGACAATGTCAGGAAGCACGGTGATGCCAAATGTAATGGAGGATTGTGATGACAAATATAATGGAGCATTGTGATGACTAGGGCTTGGAGCATTATGATGACAAGGGCCATTGAGAATTTTCATGACAAGGTCGTGAAGCATTGTGATGACAAAATCCTAGAGCATTGTGGTGAGAAACCCATGTAGCCTTGTGATGAACAATCTCATGGAGCATACTGATGAAAAGGTGCATGGAGCATTTTCATTACAGGGGTGTTGGAGCACGGTGATGACAAGGGCATGGAGCATTTTGATGAGAAGGCCATGGAACATTCTGATGACATGTGTCATGGAGCTTTGTGATGACAAGTGCATGAAGCATTGTGAATACTGGGGTCTTGGAGCATGGTGATTACAAGTGTCATGGAGTCTTGTGATGACAAGACCGTGGAACATTGTGATGGCAGTGGTCATGGAGCATTGTGATGACAAGGTCATGCAGTATTGTGAAGACAGGTGTCAGGGAGAATTGTGATGACATATGTAATTGCCCATTGTGATGACAATTGCATGGAGCATGGTGATATCAAGTGTCATGGAGGATTCTGATGACAAAGGTAATGGAGCATTTTGATGACAATGGCTTGGGGCATTGTAATGACAAGGGTCAGGGAGCTTTGTGCTGACAAGTGCATGGAGAACTGTGATGACAAGGGTCATGGAGCATTCTGATGACAAGCTTGTGGAGTACTTTGATGACAATGGCATGGAGCACTGTGATGAAAATGGCATGGGGCATTGTGATGAAAAATGCATGGAGACTTTTCATGACAGTGTTCAAGGAGCATTCTGAACGACAAGTGTCAGGGAGCATTGTTATGACAAGTGTATTGAGAATTGTGATGACAAAGATCATGGAGCATTGTGATGAAAAGTGCATGGAGTATTGTGATGATAGGAATCATGGAGCGATTTCATGACAAGAGTTATGGAACGTTGTGATAACAAGGGTTTGGAGCATTGTGATGACAGAGGTCATGGATCATTTTAATTTCAAGGTGCATGGAACACTGTGATGAAAAGGGCATGAAGCTATGTGATCCCATGGTTCATGGAGGATTGTGATGACAATGGTAATGGAGTATTGTGATGACAAGGGCATAGACCATTGTAATGACAAGGTCATGTAGCATTTTGCTGACAAAGCCATTGAATATTGTGATGACAGGTGTCATGGAGCACTGTGATGACAAGCGTCACGGAGCATTGTGAATACTGGGGTCATGGAGCATTGTGATGACAAAGGTCATGGAGCATTGGGCTGAAAATGTTCATGGAGTATTGTGATGATAGGGGTCATGGAGCATTGTGATGAGAGAGGTCATGTAGTATTTTGATTTCATTGTGCTCACAATAGCCTGAAGCATTAGGATGATGGGCATGATGCATTGTGATGACAGGAATCATGGAACATTGTGCCGACAGGGGTGAGGGAGTATTGTGACGAATAGAGATGTAACATTGTGATATCAGTGGTGAGAGAGCATTTTGATGAGAAGTGCATGGAGCATTGTTATGACAAGGTTTATGGAGCATTGTGATGACAAGATTGTGGAGCACTCTGATGACAAGCACATGGTGCATTGTGATGACATGTGTCGTGGAGCATTGTGCTGACAAGCACATGGAGCATTGTGATGAAAAGTGTCATGGAGCATTGTGCTGAGAAACGCGTAGAGCATTGTGGTGACAAGGGTCAAAGAGCATTGTGATGAAAAGTTCATGGAGCATTGTGGTTAAAAAGGTCACAGAGACTGTTGATGATGAGGCCATGGACCATTGTGATGACAAAGTTCATGAAGCATTGTGATGACTGGAGTCACGGAGCATTGTGATGACAGAGGTCATGGAGCATTTTGATAACAAGGGCATGGAGTATTGTGATGACAAGGGCATGGAGCATTGGTCTAAAATGTTTCATGGATTATTGCGATGACAGTTGGAATGGCGCATTGTGATGACAAGGGCATGGAGCATTGTGATGACCAGGTCATGCAGTATTGTGAAGACAGGTGTCAGGGAGCATTGCGATGACATATGTAATGGCCCATTGTGATGACAATGACATGGAGCATTGTGATGCCAAGTGTCATGGAGGATTCTGATGACAAAGGAAATGGAGCATTGTGTTGACAGGGGTCAGGGAGCATTGTGCTGACAAGTGCATGGAGAATTGTGATGACAAGGGTTATGGAGCATTCTGATGACATGCTTGTAGAGTATTTTGATGACAATGGCATTGAGCATAGTGATGAAAACGGAATGGGACTTTGTGATGAAAAAGGCATGGGGCATTGTGATGAAAAAGGCATGGAGCCTTTTCGTGACAGGGTTCAAGGAGCATTCTGACGACAAGTGTCAGGGAGCATTGTGATGACAAGTGTATTGAAAATTGTGATGACAAAGGTCATGGAGCATTGTGATGAAAAGGGCATGGAGTATTGTGCTGACATTCAGCATGTAGCGTGGTGATGACAAGTGTTTTGGAACATTGTGATCAAAAGTGTTTGGAGAATTGTGATGACAGAGGTCATGGATCACTTTGATTTCAAGGAGCATGGAGCATTCTGATGACAAGAGCATGAAGCAATGTGATCCCAAGATTCATGGAGGATTGTGATGAGAATGGTAATGGAGTATTGTGATGAAAAACGCATAGAGCATTGTAATGAGAATGTCATGTAGCATTTTGCTGACAATGCCATGGAGCATTGTGATGACAGGTGTCATGGAGCACTGTGATGACAAGCGTCACGGAGCATTGTGAATACAGGGGTCATGGAGCATTGGGATGACAACGGCATGGATCATTGTGATGGCAAAGGTCATGGAGCATTGGGCTGAAAATATTCATGGAGTATTGTGATGAGAGGGGTCATGGAGCATTGTGATGAGAGAGGTCATGGAGAATTTTGATTTCATTGCGCTGACAATAGCCGGAATCATTATAATGATGGGCATGATGCATTGTGATGACAGGGTTCATGGAGCATTGAGATGAAAAGTGGCATGGAGCATTGTGATTACAGGGGTATTGGAGCATTGTGATGAGAAGGGTCATGGAGCCTGGTGATGACAAGACCATGGGACATCGTGATGCCAGGGCTCACGGAGCATTGTGATGGACATTTCACGGAGCTTTGTGGTTACAAAGTCACAGAGCCTTGTGATGACGCGGACAAAGACAATTGTGATGACAAATGTTATGAAGCATTGTGATGCCTGGAGTCAGGGAGCATAGTGATGACAGCCGTCATGGACCATTTTGATGACAAGGGCTTGTAGCATTGTGATGTCAGGGCCATGGAGCATTGGTATGAAAATATTCGTAGATTACTGTGACGACAGTGGACATGGTGGGTTGTGCTGACAACGGCATGGATCATTGTGATGAGAAGGTCATGGAGTATTGTGAATATAGGTGTCAGGGAGCATTGTGATGACATATGTCATGGTCCATTGTGATGACAATGGCAGGGAGCATTGTGATGCCAAATGAAATAGAGGATTATGATGACAAATATAATGGAGCATTGTGAGGACTAGGGCTTGGAGCATTATGATGACAAGGGCCATTGAGAATTCTCATGACAAGGTCGAGAAGCATTGTGATGACAAGGCCCTGGAGCATTGTGATGAAAAAACCATGGAGCCTTGTGATGACAAATCTCATGGAGCATACTGATGAAAAGGGGCGTGGAGCATTGTGATTACAGGGGTCTTGGTGCACTGTGATGACAAGGGCATGGAGCATGTTGATGAGAAAGCCATGGAACTTTCTGATGACATGTGTCATGGAGCTTTGTGATGACAAGGGCATGGAGCATTGTGATTACAGGGGTCTTCGAGCATTGTGATGACAAGTGTCATGGAGTCGTGTGATGACAAGTCTGTCGAACATTGTGATGGCAGGTGTCATGGAGCATTGTTATGAGAGGGGTATGGAGCATTGTGATGAGAAGTGCAGGGAGCATTGTGATTACAAGATTTATGGAACATTGCAATGACAAATTTGTGGACTGTTGTGATGAAAAGTGTGTGGCACATTGTGATGACAAGGGAAATGGAGCATTTTTGTGACAAAGGCATGTAGCATTGTGATGACAAGGGTCACGGAGCATTGTGATGAAAAGTTCATTGAGCATTGTGGTTACAAAAGTCACAGAGCCTTGTGATGACGCGGGCATGTACCACTGTGATGACAAATGTTATGAAGCATTGTGAAGAATGGAGTCACGGAGCATTGTGATGACAGTGGTCATGCAGCATTGTGATGACAAGGGCATGGAGCATTGTGATGACAAGGGCATGGAGCATTGTGATGAGAAATTCATGGAGTATTTTGAAGAAAGGTGTCAGGGAGCATTGTGATGACATATGTCATAGTCCATTGCGATGACAATGGAAGGGAGTATTGTGATGCCAAATGTAATGGAGCATTGTGATAACTAGGGCTTGGAGCATTATGATGACAAGGGCCATTGAGAATTTTCATGACAATGTCGTGAAACATTGTGATGACAAGTTCCTGGAGCATTGTGATAAGAAAACCATGGAGCCTTGTGATGACAAATCTCATGGAGCATACTGATGAAAAGGGGCATGGACCACTGTGATTACCGGGGTCTGGGAACATTGTGATGACAAGGGCATGGATCAATGTCAGGAGAAGGCCAAGGAACATTCTAATGACATGCATCATTGAGCTTTTTGATGACAAGGTCATGGAGCATTGTGATTACAGTGGTCTTGGAGCATAGTGATGAAAAGTGTCATGGAGCCTTGTGATGACAAGACTGTGGAACATTGTGATGGCAGGTGTCATGGAGCATTGTTATGACAGGGCTAATGGAGCATTGTGATGAGACAGGTATGGAGCATTGTGATTACAACTTTTATGGAGCATTTTTCTGACAAAGGCATGGAGCATTGTGATGACAAGAGTCACGGAGCATTGTGATGGAAATTTCATGGAGCATTGTGGTTACAAAGGTCACAGAGCCTTGTCATGACGTGGGCATGGACCATTGTGATGACAACACTTATGAACCATTGTGATGCCTGGAATCATGGAGAATTGTGATGACAGGGGTCATGGAGCATTGTGATGACAAGGGCATGGAGCATTGTGATGTCAAGGCATGGAACATTGGTATGTCAAGTTTCATAGATTATTGTGATGACAGTTGTCTTGTTGCATTATGATGACAAGTGTCACGGAGCATTGTGATGAAAAGTTCATGGATTATTGTGGTTACAATGGTCACAGAGCCTTGTGATGACGCGGGCATGGACCATTGTGATGACAAATGTTATGAAGCATTGTGATGACTGGAGTCACGGAGCATTGTGATGACTTGGGTCATGGAGCATTGTGATGACAAGGGCATGGAGAATTGGGATGACAAGGGCATGGAACATTGTGATGAGAAGTTCAGGGAGTATTTTGAAGAAAGTTGTCAGGGAGCATTGTGATGACATATGTCATGTTCCATTGCGATGACAATGGCAGGGAGTGTTGTGATGCCAAATGTAATGGAGGATTGTGATGACAATTATAATGGAGCATTGTGATGACTAGGGTTTGGGGCATTATGATGACAAGGGCCATTGAGAATTTTCATGACAATGTCGTGAAGCATTGTGATGACAAGTTCCTGGATCATTGTGATAAGAAAACCATGGAGCCTTGTGATGACACATCTCATGGAGCATACTGATGAAAAGGGGCATGGACCGCTGTGATTACCGGGGTCTTGGAACATTGTGATGACTAGGGCATGGAGCAATGTGAGGAGAAGGCCAAGGAACATTCTAATGACATGCGTCATTGAGCTTTGTGATAACAAGGGCATGGAGCATTGTGATTACAGTGGTCTTGGAGCATTGTGATGAAAAGGGCATGGATCATTGTGATGAGAAAGGCATGGAGCCTTCTCATGACAGGGTTCAAGGAGCATACAGACAACAAGTGTGAGGGAGCATTTTGATGACAAGGGTATTGAGCATTGTGATGACAAAGGTCATGGAGCATTGTGATGAGAAGACCATGGATAATTGTGATGACGAGTTTCAAGGGGCATTGTGATGACAAGTGTTATGGAATATTGTGATCACAAGGGTATGCAGCATTTTTATGGCAGAGTTCATGGAGCATTTTGATATCATTGTGATGACAATAGCATGAAGCTTTATGATGATGGGCATGGTGCATTGTGATGACAGGGTTCATGGATCATTGAGATGAAAATGGGCATGGAGCATTGTGATTACAGGGGTCTTGGAGCATTGTGATGAGAAGTGTCATGGAGCCTTGTGATGACAAGCCCCAGGAACATCGTGATGGCAGGGTTCATTGAGCATTGTTATGAGAGTGTTAATGGAGCACTGTGATGAGAAGTGCAAGGAGCATTGTGATTACAATGTTTATGGAGCATTGCAATGACAATTTGTGGACCGTTTTGATGAAAAGTGTGTGGCACATTGTGATGACAAGGGTCATGGAGCATTCTTATGACAAAGGCATGGAGCATTGTGATGACAAGTGTCTCAGAACACTGTGATGAAAAGTTCATGGAGCATTGTGGGTACAAAGGTCACAGAGCCTTGTGATGACGCGGGCATGGAACACTGTGATGACAAATCTTGTGCAGCATTGTGATGACTGGAGTCACGCAGCATTGTGTTGACAGGGGTCATGGAGCATTGTGATGACAACGGCATGGAGCATTGTGATGACAGGGGCATGGAGCATTGTGATGAGAAGTTCATGGAGTATTTTGAAGAAAGGTGTCAGGGAGCATTGTGATGACATATGTCATAGTCCATTGCGATGACAATGACAGGGAGCACTGTGATGCCAAATGTAATGGAGGATTGTGATGAAAAATATAATGGAGCATTGTGAGGACTAGGGCTAGGAGCATTATGATGAGAAGGGCCATTGAGAATTTTCATGAAAAAGTCATGCAGCATTGTGATGGCAAGGTCGTGGAGCATTGTGATAAGAAATCCATGGAGCCTTGTGATGACAAATCTCATGGAGCATACTGATGAAAAGGGGCATGGACCACTGTGATTACAGGGGTCTTGGAACATTGTGATAACAAGGGCATGGAACACTATGAGTAGAAGTTTAAGGAACATTCTAATGATATGCGTCATAGAGCTTTGTGATGAGAAGGTCATGGAGCATTGTGATTACAGGGGTCTTGGAGCATTGTGAAGAAAAAAATATGGATCATTGTGATGAAAAAAGCATGGAGCCTTGTCATGAGAGGTTTCAAGGAACATACAGACAACAAGTGTCATGGGGCATTTTGATGACATGTGTATTGTGCATTGTGATGACAAAGTTCATGGAGCATTGTGATGAGAAGACCATGGATAATCGTGATGACGTGTGTCATGGGGCATTGTGATGACAAGTGTTATGGAATATTGTGATCACAAAGGTTTGGAGCACTGTTATGACAGAGTTCATGGAGCATTTTGATTTCATTGTGATGACAATAGCATGAAGCATTTTAATGATGGGCATGGTGCATTGTGATGACAGGGTTCATGGATCATTGAGATGCAAAGGGGCATGGCGCATTGTGATTACAGGGGCATGTAGCATTGGTGTGACAAGTTTCATAGATTATTTTGATGACAGTGGACCTGGTGCATTGTGATAACAAGGTCATGGATCAGTAGGATGTGAAGGTCATGGAGTATTGTGAAGACAGGTGTCACGGAGCATTGTGATGGCATATATCATGGTCCCTTGCAAGGACAAGGGCATGGAGCTTTGAGATGACAAATGAAATGGAGGATTGTGATGACAAATCTAATGGAGCATTCTGATGACTAGGGCTTGGAGCATTATGATGACAAGGGCCATTGAGAATTTTCATGACAAGGTCGTGAAGCACTGTGATGAAAAGGGCATGGAGCATTGTGATGAGAAGGCCATGGAACATTCTGATGACATGTGTCATGGAGCTTTGTGATGACAACGGCATGGAGTAATGTGATTACAGGGGTCTTTGAGCATTGTGATGACAAGAGTCATGGAGTCTTGTTATGACAAGGCCGTGGAACATTGTGATGGCAGGTGTCATGGAGCATTGTTAAGTGAGGGGTAATTGAGCATTGTGATGAGAAAGGCAAGGATCATTGTGATTACAAATTTTATGGAGCATTGCGATGACAAATATGTGGACCGTTGTGATGAACTGTGTGTGGCACTTTGTGATGAAAAGGGTCATGGAGCATTTTTCTGACAAAGGCATGGAGCATTGTGATGAAAAGGGTCACGGAGCATTCTGATGAAAAGTTCATGGAGCATTGTTGTTACAAAGGTCACGGAGCCTTGTGATGACACGGGCATGGGCCACTGTGATGACAAATATTATGAAACATTGTGATGACTGGAGTCATGGAACATTGTGATGACAGGGTCATGGAGCATTGTGATGACAAGGGCATGGAACATTGTGATGACAAGGGCATGGAGCATTTTGATGAAAAGTTCATGGAGTATTTTGAAGAAAGGTGTCAGGGAGCATTGTGATGACATATGTCATGGTCCATTGCGATGACAATGGCAGGGAGCATTGTGATGCCAAATGTAATGGAGGATTGTGAGGACAAATATAATGGAGCATTGTGATGACTAGGGCTTGGAGCATTATGATGTGAAGGGCCATTTAAAATTTTCATAACAAGGTCATGAAGCATTGTGATGACAATGTCCTGGAGCATTGTGATAAGAAAACCATGGAGCCTTGTGATGACAAATCTCATGGAGCATACTGATTAAAAGGGGTAGGGACCACTGTGGTTACAGGGGTCTTGGAACATTGTGATGACAAGGTCATGGAGCATTGTGAGGAGAAGGCCAAGGAGCATTCTAATGATATGTGTCATTGAACATTGTGATGACAAGTGCATGGAGCATTGTGATTACAGAGGTCTTAGAGCATTGTGATGAAAAAGGCATGGATCATTGTGATGAAAATGGCATGGAGCCTTGTCATGACAGTGTTCAAGGAGCATACAGACAACAAGTGACAGGGAGCATTTTGATGACAAGTGTATTGAGCATTGTGATGGCAAATGTCATGGAGCTTTGTGATGAGCAGGCCATGGATAATTGTGATGACGAGTGTCATGGGGCATTGTGATGACAAGTGTTATGGAATATTGTGATCACAAGGGTTTGGAACATTGTTATGACAGAGTTCATGGAGCATTTTGATTTCTTTGTGATGACAATTGCATGAAGCATTATGATGAAGGGAATGTTGCATTGTGATGACAGGTTTCATGGATCATTGAGATGAAATGGGGCATGGAGCATTGTGATTACAGTTGTCTTGGAGCATGTGATGAGAATGGTCATGGAGCCTTGTGATGAAAAGGCCAAGGAACATCATGATGGCAGTGGTCATGGAGCATTGTTATGACAGGGGTAATGGAGCATTGTGATGTCAAGGGCATGGAGCATTGTGATGAGAAGGCCATGGAGCATTCTGATGACTTGTGTCATGGAGCTTTGTGATAACAAGGGAATGGAACAATGTGTTGAGAGCATTCATGGAGCATTGTGATGCAAATGACACGGAGCATTGTGATGCCAAGGGTCATGGATATTTGTGATGACAAGTTTATTGAGCATTTTGATGATAAGGGCATTGTGCATTGTGATGAGAAGGGCAGGTAGCATTGGGATGACAGGATCATGGAGCAATTTGATGAAAAGTGTCATGGAACATTTTGATGAGAGGTGTTATGGAACATTGTGATATCAGGGGTCAGGTAGCATATTGATGTAAAGTGTCATGGAGCATTTTGATGACAGGTGTTATGGAACATTGTGATGTCAGGGGTCATCGAACATTGTGACGATAAGTGCATGTACCATTGTTATGACAGGAGTCACGGAACATTATGATGACAGGGGTGAGGGATTATTGTGACGAATAGTGATGTAGCACTGTGATATCAGTGGTGAGAGAACATTTTGATGAGAAATGCATGGAGCATTGTGATGACAAGGTTTAAGGAGCATTGTGATGACAAGATTGTCGAGCACTGTAATGACAGGCGCATGGTGCATCTTGATGACATGTGTCATAGAGCATTGTGCTGACAAGCGCATGGAGCATTGTGATGACAAGGGTCATGGAGCATTGTGCTGAGAAAGGCATAGAGCATTTTGATGACAAGGGTCAAAGGGCATTGTGCTGAAAAGTTCAAGGAGCATTGTGGTTAAAAAGTTCACAGAGACTGTTGATGACGAGTGCATGGACCATTGTGATGACAAAGGTTATGAAGAATTGTGATGACTGGAGTCACATAGCATTGTGAGGACAGGGTTCATAGAGCATTGTGATGAAAGGTCATGAAGCATTGTTCTAATAAATTTCATGGATTATTGCGATGACAGTTGGAATGGCTCATTGTGATGGCAATGGCATGGAGCATTGTGATGATATGGTCATGCAGTATTGTGAAGACAGGTGTCAGGGAGCATTGTGATGACATAAGTAATGGCCCATTGTGACGACAATGGCATGGAGCATTGTGATGCCAAGTGTCATGGAGGATTCTGATGACAAAAGTAATGGAGCATTGTGATGACAATGGCTTGGAGCATTGTGATGACAGGGTCAAGGAGCATTGTGCTGACAAGTGCATGGAGAATTGTGATAGCAACGGTCATGGAGCATTCTGATGACAAGCTTGTGGAGTATTTTGATGACAATGGCATGGAGCATTGTGAAGAAAATGGCATGGGGCATTGTGATGAAAAAGGCATGGAGCCTTTTCGTGACAGTGTTCAAGGAGCATTCTGACGACAAGTGTCAGGGAGCCTTGTAATGACAAGTGTATTGAGAATTGTGATGACAAAGTTCATGGAGCATTTTGATGAAAAGGGCATGGAGTATTGTGATGACAGGCATCATGGAGCATTGTGATGACAAAGGTTATTGAACTTTGTTATCACAAGTGTTTGGAGCATTGTGATGACAGATGTCATGGATCATTTTTATTTCAGGATCATGGAGCATTGTGATGACAAGAGCATGAAGCAATCTGATCCCAAGGTTCATGGAGGATTGTGATGACAATAGTAATGGAGTATTGTGATGAAAAGCACATAGAGCATTGTAATGACAAGGTAATGTAGCATTTTGCTGACAAAGGCATGGAGCATTGTGATGACAGGTGTCATGGAGCACTGTGATGACAAGCATCACGGAGCATTGTGAATACAGGGGTCATGGAGCAGTGGGATGACAAGGGCATGGATCATTGTGATGACAAGGGTCATGGAGCATTGGCCTGAAAATGTTCATGGAGTATTGTGATGACAGGGGTCATGGAGCATTGTGATGACAGAGGTCATGGAGAATTTTGATTTCATTGTGGTGACAATAGCCGGAAGCATTATGATGATGGGCATGATGCATTGTGATGACAGGGTTCATGGAGCATTGAGATGAAAAGGGGCATGGAGCATTGTGATTACAGGGGTCTTGGAGCATTGTGATGACAAGTGTCATGGAGACTTGTGATGATAAGGCCGTGGAACATTGTGATGGCGGGTGTCATGGAGCATTGTTATGAGAGGGGTAATGGAGCACTGTGATGAGTAGGGCATGGAACATTGTGATTACAAGGTTTATGGAGCATTGCGATGAATAATTTGTGGACCGTTGGGATGACAAGGGTCATGCAAGGGTCAGATAATTTTTCTTACAAAGGTCACAGAGCCTTATGATGACGCGGGCATCGACCACTGTGATGACAAATGTTATGAATCATTGTGATGCCTGGAGTCACGGAACATTTTGATGACAGGTGTCATGGAACATTGTGATGACAAGTGCATGGAGCATTGTGATGAGTAGGTCATGGAATATTGTGAAGACTTGTAAGGGAGCATTGTGATGACATATGTCATGGTCCATTGTGATGAAAATGGCAGGGAGCATTGTGAAGACAAATGTAATGGAGGATTGTGATGACAAATATAATGGAGCACTGTGATGACTAGGGATTGGAGCATTATGATGACAATGGCCATTGAGAATTTTCATGACAAGGTCGTGAAGCATTGTGAGGACAAGGTCCTGGAGCATTGTGATGAGAAAACCATGGAGCCTTGTGATGACAAATCTCATGGAGCATACTGATGAAAATGGGCATGGAGCATTGTGATCACCAGAGTCTTGGAGCATTGTGATGTCAAGGCATGGAGCATTTTGATGAGAAGGACATGGAACATTCTGATGACATGTGTCATGGAGCTTTGTGATGACAAAGGCATGGAACACTCTGATTACAGGTGCCTTGGAGCATTGTGATGACAAGTGTCTTGGAGCCTTGTGATGACAATGCCGTGGAACATTGTGATGGCAGGGGTGTTGGATCATTGTTATGATGGGTTAATGGAGCATTGTGATGAGAAGGGAAAGGAGCATTGTGTTTTCAATGTTTATGGAACATGGTGATGACAAATTTGTGGACCGTTGTGATAAAAAGCGTGTGGCACATTTTGATGACAAGGGTCATGGAGCATTTTTGTGACAAAGGCATGGAGCATTGTGATGACAAGGGTCACAGAGCATTGTGATGAAAAGTTCATGGAGCATTGTGGTTACAATGTTCACAGATTCTTGTGATGATGCGGGCATGGACCATTGTGATGACAAATGTCATGAAGCATTTTGATGACTGGAGTCACGGAGCAATGTGATGACAGGGGTCATGGAGCATTGTGATAACAAGGACATGGAGCATTGTGATGAGAGCGTTCATGGAGCATCGTGATGACAATGACATGGAGCATTGTGATGCCAAGTGTCATGGATCTTTGTGATGACAAATGTCATCGAGCATTTTGATGACAAGGGTGTTGTGCATTGTGATGAGAAGGGCAGGGAGCATTTTGATGACAGGCTCATGGAGCAATTTGATGAAAAGCGTCATGGAGCATTTTGATGACAGGTGTAATGGAACATTGTGATGTCAGGGGTCATCGAACATTGTGATGAAAATGCATGTACCATGGTGAAGACAGGGGTCATGGAATATTGCGATGCCAGGGGTGAGGGAGTATTGTGACGAATTGTGATGTAACATTGTAATATCAGTGTTGAGAGAGCATTTTGATGATAATTGCATGGAACATTGTGATGACAAGGTTTATGGAGGATTGTGATGAGAAGCTAATGGTGCATTGTGATGACATGTGTCATGGAGCATTGTGCTGAAAAGCGCATGGAGCATTGTGATGACAAGGGTCAAAGAGCATTGTGATGAAAAGTTCATGGAGCATTGTGGTTAAAAAGGTCACACAGACTGTTGAAGACGAGGGCTTGGACCATTGTGATGACAATGTTCATGAAGCATTGTGATGCCTGGGTTCACGGAGCATTGTGATGACAGTGGTCATGGGGCATTCTGATAACAAGGGCATGGAGCATTGTGATGACAAGGGCATGGAGCATTGGTCTAATAAGTTTCATGGATTATTGTGATGACATTTGGAATGACGCATTGTGATGACAAGGGCATGGAGCGTTGTGATGAGAAGACCATGGATAATTGTGATAACGAGAGTCATGGGGCATTGTCATGACAAGAGTTATGGAATATTGTGATCACAAGGGTTTCGAGTATTGTTATGACAGAAGTCATGGAGCATTTTGATTTCATTTTGATGACAATAGCATGAAGCATTATGATGATGGGCATGGTGCAATGTGATGACAGGGTTCATGGATCATTGAGATGAAAAGGGGCATGGAGCATTGTGATTACAGGGGTCTTGGAGCATTGTGAGGAGAACGGTCATGGAGCCATTTGATGACAAGACCATGGAACATCGTGATGGCAGGTGTCATGGGGCATTGTGATAACAAGGGCATGGAACATTGTGATGATAGGGGCATGGAGCATTGTGATGAGAAGTTCATGGAGTATTTTGAAGAAAGGTGTCAGGGAGCATTGTGATGACATATGTCATGGTCCATTGCGATGACAATGGCAGGGAGCATTGTGATGCCAAATGTAATGGAGGATTGTGAGGACAAATAAAAGAGAGCATTGTGATGACTAGGGCTTGGAGCATTATGATGACAAGGGCCATTGAGAATTTTCATAACAAGGTCATGAAGCATTGTGATGACAAGTTCATGTAGCATTGTGATAAGAAAACCATGGAGCCTTGTGATGACAAATCTCATGGAGCATACTGATGAAAAGGGGTACGGACGACTGTGATTACAGGGGTCTTGGAACATTGTGATGACAAGGTCATGGAGCATTGTGAGTAGAAGGCCATGGAGCATTCTAATGATATGTGTCATAGAACGTTGTGATGACAAGGGCATGGAGCATTGTGATTACAGGGGTCTTGGAGCATTGTGATGAAATGGGCATGGATCATTGTGATGAAAAAGGCATGGAGCCTTGTCATGACAGGTTTCAAGGAACATACAGACAACAAGTGACAGGGAGCATTTTGATGACAAGTGTATTGAGCATTGTGATGGCAAAGGTCATGGAGCATTGTGATGAGCAGACCATGGATAATTGTGATGACGAGTGTCATGGGGCATTGTGATGACAAGTGTTATGGAATATTGTGATCACAAGGGTTTGGAATATTGTTATGACAGTGTTCATGGAGCATTTTGATTTCTTTGTGATGACAATAGCATGAAGCATTATGATGATGGGAATGTTGCATTGTGATGACAGGGTTCATGGATCATTGAGATGAAAAGGGGCATGGAGCCTTGTGATTACAGTTGTCTTGGAGCATGTGATGAGAAGGGTCTTGGAGCCTTGTGATGAAAACGCCAAGGAACATCGTGATGGCAGTGGTCATGGAGCATTGTTATGACAGGGGTAATGGAGCATTGTGATGTCAAGGGCATGGAGCATTGTGATGAGAAGGCCATGGAGCATTCTGATGACATGTGTCATGGAGCTTTGTGATGACAAGGAAATGGAACAATGTGATGAGAGCGTTCATGGAGCACTGTGATGAAAATGACATGGAGCATTGTGATGCCAAGGGTCATGGATCTTTGTAATGACAAAGTCATGGAGCATTTTGATGACAAGGGCATTGTGCATTGTGATGAGAAGGGCAGGGAGCATTGTGATGAAAGGGTCATGGAGCAATTTGATAAAAAGTGTCATGGAACATTTTGATGGGAGATGTTATGGAACATTGTGATATCAGTGGTCATGGAGTATTTTGATGAAAGGGGTCATGGAGCATTTTGATGACAGGTGTTAAGGAACATTGTGATGTCAGGGGTCATCGAACATTGTGATGATAAGTGCATGTACCATTGTGAGGACAGGAGTCATTTAACATTATGATGAATGGGGTGAGCGAGTATTGTGACGAATAGTGATTTAACATTGTGATATCAGTGAAGAGAGAGCATTTTGATGAGAAATGCATGGAGCATTGTGATGACAAGGTTTATGGAGCATTGTGATGACAAGATAGTGGAGCACTGTAATGACAAGCACATGGTGCATCTTGATGACATGTGTCATGGAGCATTGTGCTTACAAGGGCATGGAGCTTTGTGATGACAAGGGTCATGGAGCATTGTGCTGAGAAAGGCATAGAGCATTGTGATGACAAGGGACAAAGGGCATTGTGCTGAAAAGTTCAAGGAGCATTGTGGTTAAAAAGATCACAGAGACTGTTGATGACAAGGGCATGGACCATTGTGATGACAAAGGTCATGAAGAATTGTGATGATTGGAGTCACGTAGCATTGTGATGACAGGGTTCATAGAGCATTGTGATGAAAGGGCATGAAGCATTGGTCTAATAAGTTTCATGGATTATTGTGATGACAGTTGGAATGGCGCATTGTGATGGCAATGGCATGGAGCATTGTGATGACCAGGTCATGCAGTACTGTGAAGACTGGTGTAAGGGAGCATTGTGACGACATGTAATGGCCCATTGTGATGACAATGGCATGGAGCATTTTGATGCCAAGTGTCATTGATGATTCTGATGACAAAGGTAATGGAGCATTGTGATGACAATGGCTTGGAGCACTGTGATGACATGGGTCAGGGAGCATTGTGCTGACAAGTGCATGGAGAATTGTGATGACAACGGCCATGGAGCATTCTGATGACAAGCTTTTGGTGTATTTTGATGACAATGGCATGGAGCATTGTGATGAAAATGGCATGGGACATTGTGATGAAAAAGGCATGGAGCCTTTTCGTGACAGTGTTCAAGGAGCATTCTTACGACAAGTGTCAGGGAGCATTGTAATGACAAGTGTATTGAGAATTGTGATGACAAAGTTCATGGAGCATTTTGATGAAAAGGGCATGGAGTATTGTGATGACAGGCATCATGGAGCGTTGTGATGACAAAGGTTATTGAACTTTGTGATCACAAGAGTTTGGAGCATTGTGATGACAGAGGTCATGGATCATTTTGATTTCAGGAGCATGGAGCATTGTGATGACAAGAGCATGAAGCAATCTGATCCCAAGGTTCATGGACGATTGTGATGACAATAGTAATGGAGTATTGTGAAGAAAAGTGCTTAGAGCATTGTAATGACAATGTCATGTAGCATTTTGCTGACAAAGGCATGGAGCACTGTGATGACAGAGGTCATGAAGAATTTTGATTTCACTGTGGTGACAATAGCCGGAAGCATTATGATGATCGGCATGATGCATTGTGATGACAGGTGTCTTGGAGCATTGTGATGACAAGTGTCATGGAGACTTGTGATGATAAGGCCGTGGAACATTGTGATGGCGGGTGTCATGGAGCATTGTTATGAGAGGGGTAATGGAGCATTTTGATGAGAACGGCATGGAACATTGTGATTACAAGGTTTAAGGAGGATTCCAATGAATAATTTGTGGACCGTTGGGATGACAATGGTCATGCAAGGGTCATAGAGAATTTTTCTTACAAAGGCATGGAGCATTGTGATGACAAGGGTCACGGAGCATTGTGATGAAATGTTCATGGAGCATTGTGGTTACAAATGTCACAGAGCCTTATGATGACGCGGGCATCGACCACTGTGATGACAAATGTTATGAAGCATTGTGATGCCTGGAGTCATGGAACATTGAGATGACAGGTGTCATGGAGCATTATGATGACAAAGGCATGGAGCATGGTGATGAGAAGGTCATGGAATATTGTGAAGACATGTGTCAGGGAGCATTGTGATGACATATGTCATGGTCCATTGTGATGACAATGACAGGGAGGATTGTGATGACAAATGTAATGGAGGATTGTGATGACAAATATAATGGAGCATTGTGATGACTATGGATTGGAGCATTATGATGACCAGGGCCATTGAGAATTTTCATGACAAGGTCGTGAATCATTGTGATGACAAGGTCCCGGAGCATTGTGATGAGAAAACCATGGAGCCTTGTGATGACAAACCTCATGGTGCATACTGATGAAAAGGGGCATGGAGCATTGTGATTAAAGGGGTCTTCGAGCACTGTGATGACAAGACATGGATCATTTTGATGAGAAGGACATGGAACATTCTGATGACATGTGTCATGGAGCTTTGTGATGACAAGGGAATGGAGCATTGTGATTACAGGGGTCTTGGAGCATTGTGATGACAAGTGTCTTGGAGCCTTGTGATGACAATGCCGTGTGATGGCAGGGGTCATGGATCATTGTTATGATGGGTTAATGGAGCAGTGTGTTGAGAAGGGAAAGTAGCATTGTGTTTTCAATGTTTATGGAGCATTGTGATGACAAATTTGTGGACCGTTGTGATAAAAAGGGCGTGGCACTTTGTGATGACAAGTGCCATGGAGAATTTTCCTGACAAAGGCATGGAGCATTGTGATGACAAGGGTCACGGACCATTGTGATGAAAAGTTCATGGAGCACTGTGGTTACAACGGTCGTCACAGATTCTTGTGATGATGCGGGCATGGACCGTTGTGATGACAAATGTTATGAAGCATTGTGATGACTGGAGTCACGGAGCAATGTGATGACAGGGGTCATGGAGCATTGTGATGACAAGAGCATGGAGCATTTTGATGATACGGGCATGGAGCATTGTGATGAGAAGTTCATGGAGTATTTTGAAGAAAGTTGTCAGGGAGCATTGTGATGACATATGTCATGGTTCATTGTGATGACCATGACAGGGAGCATTGTGATGCCAAATGTAATGTAGGATTGTGATGACAAATATAATGAAGCATTGTGATGACTAGGGCTTGGAGCATTATGATGAAAAGGGCTATTGAGAATTTTTATGACAAGTCATGTAGCATTGTGATGACAAGTTCCTGGAGCATTGTGATGAGAATACCATGGAGCCTTGTGATGACAAATCTCATGGAGCATACTGAAGAAAAGGGACATGGACCATTGTGATTACAGGGGTCTTGGAACTTTGTGATGACATGGGCATGGAGCATTGTGAGGTTAAGGCCAAGGAGCATTCTAATGACATACGTCATTGAGCTTTGTGATGACAAGGGCATGGAGCATTGTGATTACAGTGGTCTTGGAACATTGTGATGAAAAGGACATGGATCATTGTGATGAATATGGCATGGAGCCTTGTAATGACAGGTTTCAAGGATCATACAGACAATAAGTGTCAGGGAGCATTTTGATGACAAGTGTATTGAGCATTGTGATGACAAAAGTCATGGAGCATTGTGATGAGTAGACCATGGATAATTGTGATAACGAGAGTCATGGGGCATTGTGATGACAAGAGTTATGAAATATTGTGATCACAAGGATTTGGAGCATTGTTATGACAGAGGTCATGGAGCATTTTGATTTCATTTTGATGACAATAGCATGAAGCATTATGATGATGGGCATGGTGCATTGTGATGACAGGGTTCATGGATCATTGAGATGAAAAGGGGCATGGAGCATTGTGATTACAGGGGTCTTGGAGCATTGTGATGAGAACGGTCATGGAGCCTTGTGATGACAAGACCATGGAACATCGTGATGGCAGGTGTCGTGGGGCATTATTATGACAGGTGTAATGGAGCATTGTGATGGCAAGGGCGTGGTGCATTGTGAGGAGAAGGCCATGGAGCATTTTGATGACATGTGTCATGGAGCTTTGTAATGACAAGAGCATGGAGCAATGTGATGAGAGCGTTCATGGAGCATCGTGATGACAATGACATGGAGCATTGTGATGCCAAGTGTCATGGATTCTTGTGATGACAAATGTCATGGAGCATTTTGATGACAAGGGTGTTGTGCATTGTGATGAGAAGGGCAGGGAGCATTTTGATGACCAGGTCATGGAGCAATTTGATGAAAAGCGTCATGGACATTTTGATGACAGGGGTCCTGGGACATTGTGATGTCAGGGGTCATCGAACATTGTGATGAAAATGCATGTAGCATGGTGAACACAGGAGTCATGGAACATTGCGATGCCAGGTGTGAGGGAGTATTGTGACGAATTGTGATGTAACATTGTGATATCAGTGTTGAGGGAGCATTTTGATGATAATTGCATGGAGCACTGTGATGACAAGATTTATGGAGCATTGTGATGACAAGATTTTGGAGCACTGTGATGACAAGCTAATGGTGCATTGTGATGACATGTGTCATGGAGCATTGTGCTGACATGCGCATGGAGCATTGTGATGACAAGGGTCATGGAGCATTGTGCTGAGCAAGGCATAGAGCATTGTGATGACAAGGGTCAAAGGGCATTGTGCTGAAAAGTTCATGGAGCATTGTGGTTAAAAAGATCACAGAGACTGTTGATGACGAGGGCATGGACCATTGTGCTGACAAAGGTCATGAAGAATTGTGATGACTGGAGTCACGTAGCATTGTGATGACAGGGTTCATAGAGCATTGTGATGAAAGGGCATGAAGCATTCGTCTAATAAGTTTCATGGATTATTGCGATGACAGTTGGAATGGCGCATTGTGGTGGCAATGGCATGGAGCATTGTGATGACCAGGTCATGCAGTATTGTGAAGACCGTTGTCAGGGAGCACTGTGATGACATATGTAATGGCCCATTGTGATGACAATGGCATGGAGCATTGTGATGCCAAGTGTCATGGAGGATTCTGATGACAAAGGTAATGGAGCATTGTGATGACAATGGCTTGGAGCATTGTGATGACAAGGGTCAGGGAGCATTGTGCTGACAAGTGCATGGAGAATTGTGATGACAACGGTCATGGAGCATTCTGATGACAAGCTTGTGGAGTATTTTGATGACAATGGCATGGAGCATTGTGATGAAAAAGGCATGGACCCTTTTCGTGACAGTGTTCAAGGAGCATTCTGACGACAAGTGTCAGGGAGCATTGTAATGACAAGTGTATTGAGAATTGTGATGACAAAGTTCATGGAGCATTTTGATGAAAAGGGCATGGAGTATTGTGATGACAGGCATCATGGAGCATTGTGATGACAAATGTTAGTGAACTTTGTGATCACAAGTGTTTGGAGCATTGTGATGACAGAGGTCATGGATCATTTTGATTTCAGGAGCATGGAGCATTGTGATGACAAGAGCATGAAGCAATCTGATCCCAAGGTTCATGGAGGATTGTGATGACAATAGTAATGGAGTATTGTGATGAAAAGCGCATAGAGCATTGTAATGACAAGGTCATGTAGCATTTTGCTGACAAAGGCATGGAGCATTTTGATGACTGGTGTCATGTAGCACTGTGATGACAGGCATCACAGAGCACTGTGAATACAGGGGTCATGGAGCAGTGGGATGACAAGGGCATGGATCATTGTGATGACAAGGGTCATGGAGCATTGGCCTGAAAATGTTCATGGAGTATTGTGATGACAGGGGTCATGGAGCATTGTGATGACAGAGGTCATGGAGAATTTTAAATTCATTGTGGTGACAATAGCCGGAAGCATTATGATGATGGGCAAGATGCATTGTGATGACAGGGTTCATGGAGCATTGAGATGAAAAGGGGCATGGAGCATTGTGATTACAGGGGTCTTGGAGCATTGTGATGACAAGTGTCATGGAGACTTGTGATGATAAGGCCGTGGAACATTGTGATGGCGGGTGTCATGGAGCATTGTTATGAGAGGGGTAATGGAGCATTGTGATGAGAACGGCATGGAACATTGTGATTACAAGGTTTAAGGAGCACTGCGATGAATAATTTGTGGACCGTTGGGATGACAAGGGTCATGCAAGGGTCATAGAGAATTTTTCTTAAAAAGGCATGGAGCATTGTGATGACAAGGGTCACGGAGCATTGTGATGAAATGTTCATGGAGCATTGTGGTTACAAATGTCACAGAGCCTTATGATGACGTGGGCATCGACCACTGTGATGACAAATGTTATGAAGCATTGTGATGCCTGGAGTCACGGAACATTGTGATGACAGGGGTCATGGAGCATTGTGATGACAAGGGCATGGAGCATTGTGATGAGAAGGTCATGGAATATTGTGAAGACATGTGTCAGGGAGCATTGTGATGACATATGTCATGGTCCATTGTGATGACAATGGCAGGGAGCATTGTGATGACAAATGTAATTGAGGATTGTGATGACAAATATAATGGAGCATTGTGATGACTAGGGATTGGAGCATTATGATGACAAGGGCCATTGAGAATTTTCATGACAATGTCATGAAGCATTGTGATGAGAAGTTCCTGGAGCACTGTGATGAGAAAACCATGGAGCCTTTTGATGACAAATCTCATGGAGCATACTGATGAAAAGGGACATGGACCATTGTGATTGCAGGGGTCTTGGAACATTGTGATGAAAAGGCATGGATCATTTTGATGAGAAGGACATGGAACATTCTGATGACATGTGTCATGGAGCTTTGTGATGACAAGGGATTGGAGCATTGTGATTGCAGGGTTCTTGGAGCATTGTGATGACAATTGTCTTGGAGCCTTGTGGTGACAATGCCGTGTGATGGCAGGGGTCATGGGTCATTGATATGATGGGTTAATGGAGCATTGTGATGAGAAGGGAAAGGAGCATTGTTTTTTCAATGTTTATGGAGCATTGTGATGACAAATTTGTGGACCGTTGTGATAAAAAGCGCGTGGCACATTGTGATGACAAGTGTCATGGAGCATTTTTCTGACAAAGGCATGGAGCATTGTGATAACAAGGGTCACGGAGCATTGTGATGAAAAGTTCATGGAGCACTGTGGTTACAACGGTCGTCACAGATTCTTGTGATGATGCGGGCATGGACCGTTGTGATGACAAATGTTATGAAGCATTGTGCTGACTGGAGTCACGGAGCAATGTGATGACAGGGGTCATGGAGCATTGTGATGACAAGGGCATGGAGCATTTTGATGATAGGGGCATAGAACATTGTCATGAGAAGTTCATGGAGTATTTTGAAGAAAGTTTTCAGGGAGCATTGTGATGACATATGTCATGGGAGCATTGTGATGCCAAATGTAATGTAGGATTGTGATGACAAATATAATGAAGCATTGTGATGACTAGGGCTTGGAACATTATGATGAAAATGGCCATTGAGAATTTTTATGACAAGTCATGTAGCATTGTGATGACAAGTTCCTGGAGCATTGTGATGAGAATACCATGGAGCCTTGTGATGACAAATCTCATGGAGCATACTGAAGAAAAGGGACATGGACCATTGTGATTACAGGGGTCTTGGAACTTTGTGATGACATGGGCATGGAGCATTGTGAGGTGAAGGCCAAGGAGCATTCTAATGACATACGTCATTGAGTTTGTGATGACAAGGGCATGGAGCATTGTGATTACAGGGGTCATGGAACATTGTGATGAAAAGGACATGGATCATTGTGATGAAAATGGCATTGAGCCTTGTAATGACAGGTTTCAAGGATCATACAGACTATAAGTGTCAGGGAGCATTTTGATGACAAGTGTATTGAGCATTGTGATGACAAAGGTCATGGAGCATTGTGATGAGATGACCATAGATAATTGTGATAACGAGAGTCATGGGGCATTGTGATGACAAGAGTTATGAAATATTGTTATCACAAGGATTTGGAGCATTGTTATGACAGAGGTCATGGAGCATTTTGATTTCATTTTGATGACAATAGCATGAAGCATTATGATGATTGGCATGGTGCATTGTGATGACAGGGTTCATGGATCATTGAGATGAAAAGGGGCATGGAGCATTGTGATTACAGGGGTCTTGGAGCATTGTGATGAGAACGGTCATGGAGCCTTGTGATGACAAGACCATGGAACATCGTGATGGCAGGTGTCATGGGGCATTATTATGACAGGTGTAATGGAGCATTGTGATGGCAAGGGCGTGGTGCATTGTGAGGAGAAGGCCATGGAGCATTCTGATGACATGTGTCATGGAGCTTTGTAATGACAAGGGCATGGAGCAATGTGATGAGAACTTTCATGGAGCATCGTGATGACAATGACATGGAGCATTGTGATGCCAAGTGTCATGGATCTTTGTGATGACAAATGTCATGGAGCATTTTGATGACAAGGGTGTTGTGCATTGTGATGAGAAGGGCAGGGAGCATTTTGATGACAGGCTCATGGAGCAATTTGATGAAAAGCGTCATGGAGCATTTTGATGACACGGGTCATGGGAAATTGTGATGTCAGGGTTCATCGAACATAGTGATGAAAATGCATGTAGCATGGTGAAGACTGGAGTCATGGAACATTGCGATGCCAGGTGTGAGGGAGTATTGTGACGAATTGTGATGTAACATTGTGGTATCAGTGTTGAGGGAGCATTTTGATGATAATTGCATGGAGCACTGTGATGACAAGATTTATGGAGCATTGTGATGACAAGATTTTGGAGCACTGTGATGACAAGCTAATGGTGCATTGTGATGACATGTGTCATGGAGCATTGTGCTGTAAAGCGCATGGAGCATTGTAATGACAAGGGTCAAAGAGCATTGTGATGAAAATTTCATGGAGCATTGTGGTTAAAAGGGTCACAGAAACTGTTGATGACGAGGGCATGGACCACTGTGATGACAAAGTTCATGAAGCATTGTGATGAGTGGAGTCACGGAGCATTGTGATGACAATCGTCATGGAGCATTGTGATAACAAGGGAATGGATCATTGTGATGACAAGGGCATGGAGCATTAGTCTAATAAGTTTCATGGATTATTGCGATGACATTTGGAATGGCGCATTGTGATGACAAGCGCATGGTGCATCTTGATGGCATGTGTCATGGAGCATTGTGCTGACAAGCGCATGGAGCATTGTGATGACAACGGTCATGGAGCATTGTGCTGAGAAAGGCATAGAGCATTGTGATGACATGGATCATAGGGCATTGTGCTGAAAAGTTCATGGAGCATTGTGGTTAAAAAGATCACAGAGACTGTTGATGACGAGGGCATGGACCACTGTGATGACAAAGGTCATGAAGAATTGTGATGACTGGAGTCACGTAGCATTTTGATGACCGTGTTCATAGAGCATTGTGATGAAAGGGCATGAAGCATTGGTCTAATAAGTTTCATGGATTATTGCGATGACATTTGGAATGGCGCATTGTGATGACAAGGGCATGGAGCATTGTGATGAAAAGACCATGGATAATTGTGATAACGAGAGTCATGGGGCATTGTGATGACAAGAGTTATGTAATATTGTGATCACAAGGGTTTGGAGCATTGTTATGACAGAGGTCATGGAGCATTTTGATTTCATTTTGATGACAATAGCATGAAGCATTATGATGATGGGCATGGTGCAATATGATGACAGGGTTCATGGATCATTGAGATGAAAAGGGGCATGGAGCATTGTGATTAAAGGGGTCTTGGAGCATTGTGATGAGAACGGTCATGGAGCCTTGTGATGACAAGACCATGGAACATCGTGATGGCAGGTGTCAAGGGGCATTATTTTGACAGGTGTTATGGAGCTTTGTGATGGCAAGGGCGTGGTGCATTGTGAGGAGAAGGCCCTGGAGCATTCTGATGACATGTGTCATGGAGCTTTGTAATGACAAGGGCATGGATCAATGTGATGAGAACGTTCATGGAGCATCGTGATGACAATGACATGGAGCATTGTGATGCCAAGTGTCATGGATCTTTGTGATGACAAATGTCATGGAGCATTTTGATGACAAGGGTGTTGTGCATTGTGATGAGAAGGGCAGGGAGCATTTTGATGACAGGCTCATGGAGCAATTTGATGAAAAGCGTCATGGAGCATTTTGATGACAGTTGTCATGGAACTGTGTGATGTCAGGGTTCATCTAACATTGTGATGAAAATGCATGAAGCATGGTGAAGACAGGAGTCATGGAACATTGCGATGCCAGGTGTGAGGGAGTATTGTGACGAATTGTGATGTAACATTGTGATATCAGTGTTGAGAGAGCATTTTGATGATAATTGCATGGAGAATTGAGATGACAAGGTTTATGGAACACTGTGATGACAAGATTTTGGAGCACTGTGATGACAAGCTAATGGTTCATTGTGATGACATGTGTCATGGAGCATTGTGCTGAAAAGCGCATGGAGCATTGTGATTACAAGGGTCAAAGAGAATTGTGATGAAAAGTTCATGGAACATTGTGGTTAAAATGGTCACAGAGAGCGTTGATGACGAGGGCATGGATCATTGTGATGACAAAGTTCATGAAGCATTGTGATGCCTGGAGTCACGGAGCATTTTGATGACAGTGGTCATGGGGCATTGTGATAACAAGGGCATGGAGCATTGTAATGACAAGGGCATGGAACATTGGTCCAATAAGTTTCATGGATTATTGCGATGACATTTGGAATGGCGCATTGTGATGACAAGCGCATGGTGCATCTTGATGACATGTGTCATGGAGCATTGTGCTGACAAGCGCATGGAGCATTGTGATGAGAAGGGTCATGGAGCATTGTGCTGAGAAAGGCATAGAGCATTGTGATGACAAGGGTCAAAGGGCATTTTGCTGAAAAGTTCATGGAACATTGTGGTTAAAAATATCACAGAGACTGTTGATGACGAGGGCATGGACCATTGTGATGACAAAGGTCAAGAAGAATTGTGATGACTGGAGTCACGTAGCATTGTGATGACAGGGTTCATAGAGCATTGTGATGAAAGGGCATGAAGCATTGGTCTAATAAGTTTCATGGATTATTGCGATGACAGTTGGAATGGCGCATTGTGATGGCAATGGCATGGAGCATTGTGATGACCAGCTCATGCAGTATTGTGAAGAGAGGTGTCAGGGAGCATTGTGATGACATATGTAATAGCCCACTGTGATGACAATGACATGGAGCATTGTGATGCCAAGTGTCATGGAGGATTCTGATGACAAAGGTAATGGAGCATTGTGATGACAATGGCTTGGAGCATTGTGATGACAAGGGTCAGGGAGCATTGTGCTGGCAAGTGCATGGAGAATTGTGATGACACGGGTCATGGAGCATTGTGCTGAGAAAGGCATAGAGCATTGTGATGACAAAGGTCAAATAGCATTGTGATGAAAAGTTCATGGAGCATTGTGGTTAAACAGGTCACAGACACTGTTGATGACGAGGGCATGGACCACTGTGATGACAAAGGTCATGAAGCATTGTGATGACTGGAGTCACGGAGCATTGTGATGACAGTGGTCATGGAGCAATGTGATAACAAAGGCATGGAGCATTGTGATGACAAGGGCATGGAGAATTGGTCTAATAAGTTTCATGGATTATTGCGATGACAGTTGGAATGGCGCATTGTGATGACAAGGACATGGAGCATTGTGATAACCAGGTCATGCAGTATTGTGAAGACAGGTGTCAGGGAGCATTGTGCTGACATATGTAATGGCCCATTGTGATGACAATGGCATGGAGCATTGTGATGCCAAGTGTCATGGAGGATTCTGATGACAAAGGTAATGGAGCATTGTGATGACAATGGCTTGGAGCATTGTGATGACAAGGGTCAGGGAGCATTGTGCTGACAAGTGCATGGAAAATTGTGATGACAACGGTCATGGAGCATTCTGATGACAAGCTTGTGGAGTATTTTGATGACAATGGCATGGATCATTGTGATGAAAAAGGCATGGAGCCTTTTCGTGACAGTGTTCAAGGAGCATTCTGACGACAAGTGTCAGGGAGCATTGTAATGACAAGTGTATTGAGAATTGTGATGACAAAGGTCATGGAGCATTTTGATGAAAAGGGCATGGAGTATTGTGATGACAGGCATCATGGAGCATTGTGATGACAAAGGTTATTGAACTTTGTGATCACAAGGGTTTGGAGCATTGTGATGACAGAGTTCATGGATCATTTTGATTTCAGGACCATGGAGCATTGTGATGAGAAGAGCATGAATCTTTCTGATCCCAAGGTTCATGGAGAATTGTGATGACAATAGTAATGGAGTATTGTGATGAAAAGCGCATAGAGCATTGTAATGACAAGGTAATGTAGCATTTTGCTGACAAAGGCATGGAGCATTGTGATGACTGGTGTCATGGAGCACTGTGATGACAAGCATCACAGAGCATTGTGAATACAGGGGTCATGGAGCATTGGGATGACAAGGGCATGGATCATTGTGATGACAAGTGTCATGGAGAATTGGGCTGCAATGTTCATGGAGTATTGTGATGGCAGGGGTCATGGAGCATTGTGATGACAGAGGTCAGGGAGAATTTTAAATTCATTGTGGTGACAATAGCCGGAAGCATTATGATGATCGGCATGATGCATTGTGATGACAGGGTTCATGGAGCACTGAGATGAAAAGGGGCATGGAGCATTGTGATGACATGGGTCTTGGAGCATTATGATGACAAGTGTCATGGAGACTTGTGATGATAAGGCCGTGGAACATTGTGATGGCGGGTGTCATGGAGCATTGTTATGAGAGGGGTAATGGAGCATTGTGATGAGAACGGCATGGAATATTGTGTTTACAAGGTTTAAGGAGCATTGTGATGAATAATTTGTGGACCGTTGGGATGACAAGGGTCATGCAAGGGTCATAGAGAATTTTTCTTACAAAGGCATGGAGCATTGTGATGACAAGGGTCACGGAGCATTGTGATGAAATGTTCATGGAGCATTGTGGTTACAAAGGTCACAGAGCCTTATGATGATGCGGGCATCGACCACGGTGATGACAAATGTTATGAAGCATTGTGATGCCTGGAGTCACGGAACATTATGATGACAGGGGTCATGGAGCATTGTGATGACAAGGGCATGGAGCATTGTGATGAGAAGGGCATGGAATATTGTGAAGACATGTGTCAGGGAGCATTGTGATGACATATGTCAAGGTCCACTGTGATGACAATGGCAGGGAGCATTGTGATGACAAATGTAATGGAGGATTGTGATGACAAATATAATGGAGCATTGTGATGACTAGGGATTGGAGCATTATGATGACAAGGGCCATTGAGAATTTTCATGACAAGGTCGTGAAGCATTGTGATGACCAGGTCCTGGAGCATTGTGATGAGAAAACCATGGAGCCTTGTGATTACAAACCTCATGGAGCATACTGATGAAAAGGGGCATGGAGCATTGTGATTTCAGGGGTCTTGCAGCACTGTGATGACAAGGCATGGATCATTTTGATGAGAAGGACATGGAACATTCTGATGACATGTGTCATGGAGCTTTGGGATGACAAGGGCATGGAGCATTGTGATTACAGGGGTCTTGGAGCATTGTGATGACAAGTGTCTTGAAGCCTTGTGATGACAATGCCGTGTGATGGCAGGGGTCATGGATCATTGTTATGATGGGTTAATGGAGCATTGTGATGAGATGGGAAAGGAGCATTGTGTTTTCAAAGTTTATGTAGCATTGTGATGACAAATATAATGAAGCACTGTGATGACTAGGGCTTGGAGCATTATGATGAAAAGGGCCATTGAGAATTTTTATGACAAGTCATGTAGCATTGTGATGACAAGTTCCTGGAGCATTGTGATGAGAATACCATGGAGCCTTGTGATGACAAATCTCATGGAGCATACTGAAGAAAAGGGACAAGGACAATTGTGATTACAGGGGTCTTGGAACTTTGTGATGACATGGGCATGGAGCATTGTGAGGTGAAGGCCAAGGAGCATTCTAATGACATACGTCATTGAGCTTTGTGATGACAAGGGCATGGAGCATTGTGATTACAGGGGTCTTGGAACATTGTGATGAAAAGGACATGGATCATTGTGATGAAAATGGCATGGAGCCTTGTAATGACAGGTTTCAAGGATCATACAGACAATAAGTGTCAGGGAGCATTTTGATGACAAGTGTATTGAGCATTGTGATGACAAAGGTCATGGAGCATTGTGATGAGAAGACCATGGATAATTGTGATAACGAGAGTCAAGGGGCATTGTGATGACAAGAGTTATGAAATATTGTGATCACAAGGATTTGGAGCATTGTTATGACAGAGGTCATGGAGCAATTTGATTTCATTTTGATGACAATAGCATGAAGCATTATGATGATGGGCATGGTGCATTGTGATGACAGGGTTCATGGATCATTGAGATGAAAAGGGGCATGGAGCATTGTGATTACAGGGGTCTTGGAGCATTGTGATGAGAACGGTCATGGAGCCCTGTGATGAGATGACCATGGAACATCGTGATGGCAGGTGTCATGGGGCATTATTATGACAGGTGTAATGGAGCATTGTGATGTCAAGGGCGTGGTGCATTGTGATGAGAAGGCCATGGAGCATTATGATGACATGTGTCATGAAGCTTTGTAATGAAAAGGGCATGGAGCCATGTGATGAGAGCGTTCATGGAGCATGATGATGACAATGACATGGAGCATTGTGATGCCAAGTGTCATGGATCTTTGTGATGACAAATGTCATGGAGCATTTTGATGACAAGGGTGTTGTGCATTGTGATGAGAAGGGCCTGGAGCATTTTGATGACAGGGTCTTGGAGCAATTTGATGAAAAGCGTCATGGAGCATTTTGATGACAGGGGTCATGGAACATTGTGATGTCAGGGGTCATCGAACATTGTGATGAAAATGCATGTAGCATGGTGAAGACTGGAGTCATGGAACATTGTGATGCCAAGGGTGAGGGAGTATTGTGACGAATTTTTATGTAACATTGTGATATCAGTGTTGAGAGAGCATTTTGATGATAATTGCATGGAGCATTGTGATGACAAGGTTTATGGAGCATTGTGATGACAAAATTTTGGAGCACTGTGATGACAAGCTAATGGTGCATTGTGATGACATGTGTCATGGAGCATTGTGCTGAAAAGCGCATGGAGCATTGTGATGACAAGGGTCAAAGAGCATTGTGATGAAAAGTTCATGGAACATTGTGGTTAAAATGGTCACAGAGAGCGTTGATGACGAGGGCATGGACCATTGTGATGACAAAGTTCATGAAGCATTGTGATGCCTTGAGTCACGGAGCATTGTGATGACAGTGGTCATGGGGCATTGTGATAACAAGGACATGGAGCATTGTGATGACAAGGGCATGGAGCATTGGTCTAAGAAGTTTCATCGATTATTGCGATGACATGTGGAATGGCGCATTGTGATGACAAGGGCATGGTGCATTGTGATGAGAAGACCATGGATAATTGTGATAACGAGAGTCATGGGGCATTGTGATGACAAGAGTTATGGAATATTGTGATCACAAGGGTTTGGAGCATTGTTATGACAGAGGTCATGGAGCATTTTGATTTCATTTTGATGACAATAGCATGAAGCATTATGATGATGGGCATGGTGCAATATGATGACAGGGTTCATGGATCATTGAGATGAAAAGGGGCATGGAGCATTGTGATTACAGGGTTCTTGGAGCATTGTGATGAGAACGGTCATGGAGCCTTGTGATGACAAGACCATGGAACATCGTGATGGCAGGTGTCATGGGGCATCATTATGACAGGTGTAATGGAGCATTGTGATGGCAAGGGCGTGGTGCATTGTGATGACGAGGGCATGGACCATTGTGATGAGAAAGTTCATGAAGCACTGTGATGAGTGGAGTCACGGAGCATTGTGATGACAGTGGTCATGGAGCATTGTGATAACAAGGGCATGGAGCATTGTGATGACAAGGGCATGGAGCTTTGGTGTAATAAGTTTCATGGATTATTGCGATGACATTTGGAATGGCGCATTGTGATGACAAGTGCATGGTGCATTGTGATGACATGTGTCATGGAGCATTGTGCTGACAAGTGCATGGAGCATTGTGATGACAAGTGTCATGGAGCATTGTGCTGAGAAAGGCATAGAGCATTGTGATGACAAGGGTCAAAGGGCATTGTGCTGAAAAGTTCATGGAGCATTGTGGTTAAAAAGATCACAGAGACTGTTGATGACGAGGGCATGGACCATTGTGATGACAAAGGTCATGAAGAATTGTGATGACTGGAGTCACGTAGCATTGTGATGACAGGGTTCATAGAGCATTGTGATGAAAGGGCATGAAGCATTGGTCTAATAAGTTTCATGGATTATTGCGATGACAGTTGGAATGGCGCATTGTGATGGCAATGGCATGGAGCATTGTGATGACCAGGTCATGCAGTATTGTGAAGACATGTGTCAGGGAGCATTGTCATGACATATGTAATGGCCCATTGTGATGATAATCGCATGGAGCATTGTGATGACAACTGCTTGGAGCATTGTGATGACAAAGGTCAGGGAGTAGTGTGCTGCCAAGTGCTTGGAGAATTGTTATGACAACGGTCATGGAGCATTCTGATGACAACCTTGTGGGGTATTTTGATGACAATGGCATGGAGCATTGTGATGAAAACGTCATGGGGCTTTGTGATGAAAAAGGCATAGAGCCTTTTCGTGACAGGGTTCAAGGAGCATACTGATGGCAAGTGTCAGGGAGCATTGTGTTGAAAAGGGCATGGAGGATTGTGATGACAGGCGTCATGCACCTTTGTGATGACAAGTGTTATGGAACATTGTGTTCACAATTGTTTGGAGCATTGTGATGATAGAGGTCATGGATCATTTTGATTTCAAGGAGCATGGAGCACTGTGATGACAAGGGCATGAAGCAATGTGATCCCAAAGTTCATGGAGGATTGTGATGACAATGGAAATGGAGTATTGTGATGACAAGCGCATAGAGCATTGTAATGGCAAGGTTATGTAGCATTTTGCTGACAAAGGCATGGAGCATTGTGATGACAGGTGTCATGGAGCACTGTGATGACAAGCGTCACGGAGCATTGTGAATACAGGGTTCATGGAGCATTGGGATGACAAGTGCATGGATCATTTTGATGACAAGTCTCCTGGAGCACTGGGCTGAAAATGTTCATGGAGTATTGTGATAACAGGGGTCAAGGAGCACAGAGATGACTAGTGAATGGAGCACTGTGATGACAAGAGTCCCGGATCATTGTTTTGTCAGGTGTCATGGAGTGTTGTGATGACAGTGGTCATGGAGCATTGTGATGATGTTGGCCATGGAGCATTGTGATGAGTAGTTCCTGGAGCACTGGGCTGAAAATGTTCATGGATTATTGTGATGACAGAGGTCATGGAGCACTGTGATGATAAGGGAATGGAGCATGGTGATGACAAGGTGCTGGAGCACTGTGATGTGAAGACCATGGAAACTTGTAATCAAAATCTCATGGAGTATTCTGATGAAAATGGGCATAGAACACTGTGATTACAGGAGATTTGGAGCATTGTGATGACTATGGCATTGAGCATTGTGATGAGACGGCCAGGGAGCATTCTGATCACATGCGTCATGGAGTTTTGTGATGACAAGGGCATGGAGCATTGTGATTACAGGGATCTTGGAGCATTGTGATGAAAAGGGCATGGATCATTGTGATGAAAAAGGCATGGAGCCTTGTCATGACAGGGTTCATGGAGCATACTGACGACAAGTGTCAGGGAGCACTGTGATGACAAGTGTACTGAGCATTGTGATGACAAAGATCATGGAACATTGTGATGAGAAGACCATAGTTAATTGTGATAATGAGCGTCATCGGGTGTTGTGATGATAAGTGTTATGGAATATTGTGATAAGAAGGGTTTGGAGCATTATGATGACAGTGGTCATGGAGAATATTGATTTCATTGTGATGACAATAGCATGAAACATTATGATGATGGGCATGGTGCATTGTGATGACAGGGTTCATGGAGCATGGAGATGAAAAGGGGCATGGAGCATTATGATTACAAGGGTCTTGCAGCATTGTGATGACAAGGGCATGGAGCATTGTGATTTCAGCGGTCTTGAGCATAGTGACGACAAGTGTCATGGAACCCTGTGATGACTAGGCCGTTGAACGTTTTGTTGGCAGGGGTCATGGTGCATTGTTATGACAGGTGTAATGGAGCATTGTGATGAGAAGGGCATGGAACATTGGTCTGAAATGTTTCATGGATTATTGTGATGAGAGTGGGCATGGAGCATTGTGATGACAAATGCACAGAACACTGTGATACATGGTTCATGCAGGATTGTAATGACAAGTGCGTGGAGCATTGTGATGACAAGGACATTGAGCATTGTGATGACAAGTGTCATGGAGCATTGTGATGCCAAGGGTCATGGAGCTTTTTGATGACAAGTCATGGAGCATTTTGATGACAAGGGCATGGTGCTTTGTGATGATAAGGGCAGGGAAACTTTTGATGACCGGGTCATGGAGCAATTTGATATAAAGTGTAATGGAACATTTTGATGGCAGAGGTTATAGAACATTGTGATGTCAGGGGTCTTGGAGCTTTGGGATGAAAAGGGTCATGGAGCATTTTGATGACAGTGGTTATGGAACATTGTGATGTCAGGGGTCATGGAACATTGTGATGATAAGTGGATGTAGCATTGTGATGACAGGGTCATGGAACATTGTGATTACTGGGGTGAGGGAGTACTGTGATGACTAGTGATGGAACATTGTGATATCTTTGGTGAGAGAGCATTTTGATGAGAAGTGCACGGACCATTTTCATTACAAGTTTTATGGAGCATTGCAATGACAAGGTTGTGGACCGTTGTGATGAAATGCACGTGGCATATTGTGATGACAATGGTCATGGAGCATAGGTCTGATAAAGACATGGAGCACTGTGATGACAAGTGTCACAGAGAATTGTGATGAAAAGTTCATGGAGCATTGTGGTTACAAAGGTCACAGAGCCTTGTGATGACGCGGGCATGGACCATTGTGATGACAAACGTTATGAAGCATTGTGATGACTAGAGTCAAGGAGCATTGTGATGACAGGGGTTATGGATCATTGTGATGACAAGGGCATGGGGCATTGTGATGACAGGGGCATGGATCATTGGTCTGACAAGTTTCATAGATTATTGTGATGACATTGGCATGGTGCATTGTGATGACCAGGGCATGGAACATTGTGATGAGAAGGTCATGGAGTACTGTGAAGACAGGTGTCAGGGAGCATTGTGATGACATATTTCATGGTCCATTGTGATGACAATGGCATGGAGCATTGTGATCCCAAATGTAATGGAGGATTGAGATGACAAATGTAATGGAGCATTGTGATGATTAGGGTTTTGAACATTATGATGACAAGGGCCATTGAAACTTTTCAGGACAAGGTCGTAAAGCATTGTGATGACAAAACCAGGGAGCCTTGTAATGCCAAGTCTCATGGAGCATACTGATGAAAAGGGGCATGGAACATTGTGATTACATGGGTTTGGGAACATTGTGATGACAAGGACATGGAGCATTGTGAGGAGAAAACCAAGGAGCATTCTGATGGCATGCATCATTGAGCTTTCTGATAACAAGGGCATGGAACATTGTGATTACATGGGTCTTGGAGCACTGTGATGAAAAGGGCATGGATCATTGTGATGAAAAAGGCATGGAGCCTTGTCATGACAGGGTTCAATGAGCATACAGACAACAAGTGTCAGGGAGCATTTTGATGACAAGTGTATTGAGCATTGTGATGACAAAGGTCATGGAGCATTGTGATGAGAAGACAATGGATAATTGTGATGACGAGCGTCATGGGGCATTGTGATGACAGGGTTGAGGGAGTATTGTGACAAATAGTGATGTAGCATTGTGATATCAGTGGTGAGAGAGCATTTTGATGAGAAGTGCATGGAGAATTATGATGACAAGTTTTAGGGAGCATTGTGATGACACGATTGTGGAGCACTGTGATGACAAGCGTATGGTGCATTGTGATGACATATGTCATGGAGCATTGTGCTGACAAGTGCCTGCAGCATTTGATGACAAGGGTCTTGGAGCATTGTGCTGAGAAAGGCATAGATCATTGTGATGACAAGGGTCAAAGAGCATTGTGATGAAAAGTTCATGGAGCATTGTGGTTTAAAAGGTCACAGAGACTGTTGATGACGAGGACATGGCCCATTGTGATGAAAAAGGTCATGAAGCATTGTGATGACTGGAGTCACGGAGCATTGTGATGACAGGGGTCATGGAGCATTGAGATAACAACGGCATGGTGCATTTTGATGACAAGGGCATGGAACATTGTCTAATAAGTTTCATGTATTATTGCGATGAGAGTTTGAATGGTGCATTGTGATGACAACGGCATGGAGCATTGTGATGACCAGGTCATGAAGTATTGTGAAGACATGTGTCAGGGAGCATTGTGCTGACATATGTAATGGCCCATTTTGATGACACTGGCATGGAGCACTGTGATGCCAAGTGTCATGGAGGATTCTGATGACAAAGGTAATGGAGCATTGTCATGACAATGGCTTGGAGCATTGTGATGACAAGGGTCAGGGAGCAATGTGCTGAAATGTGAATGCAGATTTGTGATGACAAGGGTCATGGAACATTCTGATGGAAAGCTTGTAGAGTATTTTGATGACAATGGCATGGAGCAATGTGATGAAAACGGCATGGGGCTTTGTGATGAAAAAGGCATGGAGCCTTTTCGTGACAGTGTTCAAGGAGCATTCTGACGACAAGTGTCAGGGAGCATTGTGATGACAAGTGTATTGAGGATTGTGATGACAAATATAATGGAGCATTGTGATGACTGGGGCTTGGAGCATTATGATGACGAGGGCCATTGAAAATTTTCAGGACATGGTCGAGAAGCATTGTGATGTCAAGGTCCTGGAGCATTGTGATGAGGAAACCATGGAGCCTTGTGATGACAAACCTCATGGTGCATACTGATGAAAAGGGGCATGGAGCATTGTGATTACAGGGGTCTTGGAAATTTGTGATGACAAGGGCATGGATCATTGTGAGGAGAAGACCAAGGAGCATTCTGATGGCTTGCGTAATTGAGCTTTGTGATGACAATTGCATGGTGCATTGTGATTACATGGGTCTTGGAGCATTGTGATGAAAAGGGCATGGATCATTGTGATGAAAACGGCATGGAGCCTTGTCATGACAGGGTTCAAGGAGCATACAGACAACAAGTGTCAGGGAGCATTTTGATGACTATTGTATAGAGCATAGTGATGACAAAGGTCATGGAGCATTGTGATAAGAAAACCATGGATAATTGTGATGACGAGCGTCATGGGGCATTGTGATGACAAGTGTTATGGAATATTGTGATCAAAAGGGATTGGAGCATTGTTATGACAGAGGTCATGGATCATTATGATTTCAAGGAGCATGGAGCATTGTGATGACAAGAGAATTAAGCAATGTAATCCCAAGGTTTATGGAGGATTGTGATGACAATAGTAATGGAGTATTGTGATGACAAGCACATAGAGCACTGTAATGAAAAGGTCATATAGCATTTTGCTGACAAAGGCATGGAGCATTGTGATGACAGGTGTCATGGAGCACAGTGATGACAAGCGTCACAGAGCATTGTGAATACAGGGGTCATGGAGCATTGGGATGACAAGTGCATGGATCATTCTGATGACAAGGGTCATGGAGCATCGGGCTGAAAATGTTCATGGAGTATTGTGATGACAGGGGTCATGGACCAGTGTGATGACTAGGGAATGGAGCACTGTGATGACAAGAGTCCCGGATCATTGTGTTGTCAGGTGTCAGGAAGTGTTTTGATGACTGTGGTCATGGTGAATACTGATTTCATTGTGATGACAATAGCGTGAGGCATTATGATGATGGGCATGGTGCATTGTGATTACAGGGTACATAGAGCATTGAGATGAAAAGTGCAATGGAGCATTGTGATTACAAGGATAATGGAGCATAGCAATGACAAATTTGTGGACCGTTGTGATGAAAAGCGTGTGGCACATTGTGATGACCAGGGTCACGGAGCATTTTTCTGTCAAAGTCATGGAGCATTGTGATGACAAGGGTCACGGAGAATTGTGATGAAAATTTCATGGAACACTGTGGTTACAAAGGTCACAGAGCCTTGTGATGATGCGGGCATGGACCATTGTGATGACAAACGTTATGAAGCATTGTGATGACTGGAGTCACGGAGCTTTGTGATGACAGGGGTCATGGAGCATTGTGATGACAAAGGCATGGAGCATTGTGATGACAGGGGCATGGAGCATTGGTCTAAAATGTTTCATAGATTATTGTGATGACAGTGGGCATGGTGCATTGTGAAGACAAGGGTCACGGAGCATTGTGATGAAAAACTCATGGAGCATTGAGGTTACAAATGTCACAGAGCCTTGTGATGATGCGGGCATGGACCATTGTGATGACAAACGTTATGAAACATTGTGATGACTGGAGTCACGGAGCATTGTGATGACAGTGGTCATGGAGCATTGTTATGACAGGGGCAAGGAGCATTTTTCTGACAAGTTTCATTGATTATTGTGATGACAGTGGACATGTTTCATTGTGATGACAAGGGCATGGAGCATTGTGATGAGAAGGTCATGGAGTATTGTGAAGACAGGTGTCGGGGAGCACTGTTACGAAATATGTCATGGTCCATTGCGATGAAAATGGAAAGGAACATTGTGATGCCAAATGTAATGGAGGATTGTGATGACTAGGGCTTGGAGCATTATGATGACAAAGGCAATTGAGAATTTTCATGACAAGTTTGTGAAGCATTGTGATGGCAATATCCTGGAGCATTGTGATGAGAAAAAAATGGAGTCTTGTGATTACAAGTCTCATGGAGCATACTGATGAAAAGGTGCATGGAGCATTTTGATTATAGGGCTCTTGGAACATTGTGATGACCAGGGCATGGGTCATTGTGAGAAGGCGGCCAAGGAGCATACTGATGACATGTGTCACTGAGTTTGTGATGACATGGTTATGGAGCATTGTGATTACAGGGGTCTTGGAGCATTGTGATGAAAAGGGCATGGATCATTGTGATGAAAAAGGCATGGAGCCTTGTCATGACAGGGTTCAAGGAGCATACAGACAACAAGTGTCAGGGAGCATTTTGATCACAAGTGTATTGAGCATTGTGATGACAAAGGTCATGGAGCATTGTGATGAGAAGACCATGGATAATTGTGATGAGGAGCGTCATGGGTATTGTGATGACAAGTGTTATGGAATATTGTGATCAAAAGGGTTTGGAGCATTGTTATGACAGTGGTCATGGAGCATTTTGCTTTCATAGTGATGACAATAGCATGAATCATTATGATGATGGGCATGGTGTATTGTGATGACAGGGTTCATGGATCATTGAGATGAAAAGGGGCATGGAGCATTGTGATTACAGGGGTCTTGGAGCATTGTGATGTTAAGCGTCATGGAGCCTTGTGATGAAAGGGACATGGAACATCGTGATGGCAGGGTTCTTGGAGCATATTTATGACAGGTGTAATGGAGCATTGTGATGCCAAGGACATTGAGCATTGTGATGAGACGTCCATGGAGCATTCTGATGACATGTGTCATGGAGCTTTGTGATGACAAGGACAAAGAGCAATGTGATGATAGCTTTCCTGGAGCTTTGTGATGCCAAGGGTCATGGATCTTTGTGATGACAAAGGTGTTGGAGAATTTTGATGACAAGGGCGCTGTGCATTGTGATGAGAAGGGCAGGGAGCATTGTGATGACAGGATCATGGAGCAATTAGATGAAAAGGGTCATGGATCATTTTGATGACAGTGGTTATGGAACATTGTGATGTCAGGGGTCATGGAGCATTTTGATGAAAATGGTCATGGAGCATTTTAATGACAGGGTTTATGGAATATTGTGTTGTCAGGGCTCATCGAACCTTGTGATGATAAGTGCATGGAGCATTGTGATGACAGGAGTCATGGAACATTGTGATGACAGGGGTGAGGGTGTATTTTGATGAATTGTGATGTAACATTGTGATATCACTGGTGAGAGAGCATTTTGACGAGAAGGGCTTGGAGCATTGTGATGACAAGTTTTATGGAGCATTGTGATGACAAAGTTGTGGAGCACTGTGATGACAAGCGCATGGTGCATTGTGATGACATGTGTCATGGAGCATTGTGCTGACAATCGCATGGAGCATTGTGATGACAAGTGTCATGGAGCATTGTGCTGACAAAGGCATAGAGCATTGTGGTGAGAAGGGTCAAAGAGCAATGTGATGAAAATTTCATGGAGCATAGTGGTTAAAAATGTCGCAGAAACTGTTGATGAAGAAGGCATGGTCCATTGTGATGACAAAGGTCATGAAGCATTGTGATGACTGGAGTCACGGAGCATTGTGATGACTGGAGTCACGGAACATTGTGATGACAGGGGTCATGGAGTATTGTGATGACAAGGGCATGGAGAATTGTGATGACAGGGGCATGGAGCTTCGGTCTGACAAGTTTCATGGATTATTGTGATGACAGTGGACATGTTGCATTGTGATGACAATGGCATGGAGCACTGTGATAAGAAGGTAATGGATTATTGTGGAGACAGTTGTCAGGGAGCATTGTGGTGACATATGTAATGGTCCATTGCGATGACAATGGCATGGAGCACTGTGATGCGAAATGTAATGGAGGATTGTGATGACCAATATAATGGAGCATTGTGATGACTAGGGCTTGGAGCATTATGATGACAAGGGCCATTTTGAATTTTAATGACAAGGTCGTGAAGCATTTTGATGACAAGCTCCTGGAGCATTGTGATGAGAAATCCATGGAGCCTTGTAATGACAAGTCTCATGGAGCATACTGATGAAAAGGGGCATGGAGCATTGTGATTACAGGGGTCTTGGATCATTGTGATGACAAGGGCATGGCATATTGTGAGGAGAAGGTCAAGGAGCATTCTGCTGACATGTGTCATTGACCTGTGCGATGACAAGGGCATGGAACATTGTGATGAGAATGCCATGGAGCATTCTAATGACATGCGTCATGGAGCTTTGTGATGGCAAGGGCAAGGAGCACTGTGATTACACGGGTCTTTTAGCATTGTGATGAATAGGGCCTGGATCACTGTAATGAAAAACGCATGAATCCTTGTCATGAAAGTGTTCAAGGAGCATACTGATGGCAATAGTCAGGGAGCATTGTGATGTCAAGTGTATTGAGCATTGTGATGACAAATGTCATGTGGCATTGTGATGAGAAGACCTTGTGTTATTGTGATGATGAGTATCATGGAGCACTGTAATGACAAGAGGCGTGAAGTATTGTGATGACGGGGGTCAGGGAACATTGTAATGACATGGGTCATGGAGCATTGTGATGACAAGGGCATGGAGAATTGTGATGACAAGTGTAATGAGCATTGTGATAACAAGGCCATTTAGAATTTTGATGACAACGCCGTGTAGCATTGTGATGACAAACACTTGGAGCTTGCTATGCCAAGGGTCCTGGAACATTGCAATGACAAGTGCATTGAGAATTGTGATGACAAGAGCATGTAACACTGTGATGAGAAGTGTCATGTAGCTTTGTGATGACAAGGACTTGGTGAATTGTAATGACAAGGGACATGGAGCATTGTGATAACTAGGGCACGGAGCATTGAGATGACCGGAGTCATGGAGCATTATTATGACAAGGGCCATGGTGCATTCTGACATATGATATCACTTATGATGGGAATGAATACATGACTACATATGAACTGAATTAGGAAAGAGAATAGGGTCTCAGATTTAGAAAAAATAAAACTCTTATGCTTCCTTAAGGGGAAACGGGTGGTGGGGAGATGCACAAACCAGAGTTTGATATTAGCTCAGGTACAGTTCCATAATCCAAATACAGAAGAGACAAGCCATACTCCTTCCTCAGTGAACGGAACTAACACCCATATTCCCCACAGAGAAATATATCAGTCTAGAAAGAACTTTAAAACCTATGTATTGATATGTCTCGGTAAGGGAAAGAACTGTGGCTAGAACGACATAAACACGGCAGTGAGAATCAGCTCAAACGCACTATAAAAATGAATTTCAAAACAAAACAAAATAACAGGGAAATTCTTACACAATACCTTCAGGGTTTCTGATGAAACCTGGAATGACCCTATCTACAACGACAGCTGGATATGGCATAAGGCTGGTCACTTGGGACTGAGAGTATGGGTGAGATTGGGTGAGAAAATGCAGACCCTTTAAAACAATAATGCCTGCCATCCATTCCATGGTTTCCAACTCTACAGGTAGAAGGGAATATCACTAGAGTTTTAAACTGTATGGGGAACCTAGAGAATGGACACCCTCTGATGGTGAAAGGTTTCTAAAACTGTACAAATTCTTTGGCTCCTTGTGCTCCAGTTTGACATTGCAACTGCTTTACTATCAATCTCCCAAGTTGGAGAGTCAGCCCCTATAACCTCCTGTTATGCACAGTTGGCAAATAGTGCAGAGGATATAAGGGAAGAGGGAGAAACAATGGGAGAGGAGCTGTAGGCATTTCGATGGAAACATGGCACTCAAATTTCCCGTCACAAAGAAGAATTAACCAATCTCTCAGCCTGTCACCCCCCGGAAACAGTATAGGTCCTGAAGCAAAAGTGTGGATTTGCGGTAAGCTCACAAAAATGCGTGTTGAAAAATAGAGCTCACGGGCACAACAATTAACTAACTTGCAGAGTTATAAAGGACTACTCACTTCCAAAAATCTGCTGAGGGAATGCCACGAGGAAGCATTAAAAATGAGGCAGAATTCCATGAAACAGATTTCAAGAAGTACATTGGAATCGCCTTTAAACACAGGAAAAGCATCACAACTTCGACAATTATGGAATTGGCCATAAAGGGCGTATGTGTTTTCTCCGGAATATATTCAGGAGAAAACGCATACGCCCTTTTTGGCCAAGCAAGCAAGCGGGCAATGCAAATCTGCACTACAAAGAAGTATCGCTTCCGATCTGTCAAAAGGGACATCAACAAAATGGGTAAAAACCAGAAAGCCAAGATAGGATCTGGAGAACTGGGAGCCTTTTTATGCTGATGGGCGGGATGTAAATTGACAACTGCCTCTCTGGAGGAGTGCATTGTGTTCCCTAAAACAAGTAAACAACAGAGCTACAGAGCCAAGGACACTTCCAGTCTAGGGAATATACGTTGGGAAAACTGAAAATCAATAAGGCAGAGCCACCCCAAAATTTAGGACTGCACTGCTAACAAAAACCTCAACTTGGGTACACCTTAAATATCCCAGGAAAGACAAAAATGGTTCAGAAAACATTGGTATTTACGAACGATTGAATATCTCTTAGCCAAGAAATCAATGTCATGAGGACAGTAGCAGCAAAATGAGTGGATTCAGGTACGATGACTCTAAGTGAAATAAGTCACAAAGAAATAGAAAATTATCATAAGATATCACTTATGAAGGTCCTGTAAACATGGCTACACATGAACTGAGATAGGAAACAGAAGAGAGCCTCACATTTAGAAAACACTCTTATGCTTGCTTAAGGGTGCAGGAGAGGTGGGGTGATTCATAAAACCAGAGTTTGATATTAGTACAGGTACCGTTCCAAAAACCAAATACGGAATAGACAACACCTACACCTTCCTCAGTGAAAGGGACTCAACACCCCATATTCCCTGCAGAAGAACATATCTTACTAGTAACAATCTTAAAACCTATGTATTGATATGTCTCCATAAGGGAATCAAGTGTGTCTAGACTGGCATAAAAATGTCAGGGAGAATCAGCCCAAACCCACTATAAAAAGGAATTTCAAAAACAAAACAAAAAACAAGGAAATTCTTTACAATTCCTTCAGGGTCTCTGACGAAACCTGGAATGACCCTATCTACAATGACAGCTGGATCTGGCATAAGGCTGGACACTTGGGACTGAGAGGATTGGTGAGATTGGGTGAGCAAATGCAGACCCTTTAATCAATAATGAATGGCACCCATTCCATGGGTCCCAGCTCTCCAGGTTGAAGGGAATATTACTACAGCTATAACATGTACGGGAAACCTAGAGAATGGACACACTGTGAATACGAAAGGTTTCTAAAACTCAACGAATAGTCCCATTACTGGTGCTCTGGTTTGACTTTCAACTGCTTTATTATCAATCTCCCAACTTGGAGAGAGAGCCCCTTTAACCTCCTGGTTCCCACAGGTTCCCAATTTGGCAGAGTATGGTAGGGAAGAGGGAGAACCAATGAGAGAGTAGTGGTTAGTCATTTGGAAGGGCACATGTCACTCTAATATCCCAGCAGGAAGAAGAATTAACCAAAGTCTCAGGCACCCACCGGAAACCAGTTTAGGTCCTGAACCAAAATTTTGGACTTGCGTGCATCTCACAAATAACAAGTTGAAAAATGTTGCTCAGGGGCACAGCAATTCACAAACTAGCAGAGTAATAAAAACAACTATCGTCCAAAAATCTGTTGAGGGAAGGCAACGAGGCGGACTTGAAAGCGAGGCAGAATAGCAGGAAGCAGATTTCAAGAGGTATGTAGGAGTCGCCTGTAAAGCACAGGAAGAGGGGCACAGCTTCGACAATGATGCACTTGGTTAAAAAGGGCGTATGCATTTTCTCCTGAATATATTCAGGAGAAAATGCATACGCCCTTTTCTGGCTAAGCAAGAAAGCGGGCAATGCAAATTTGCACTACAAAGAAGTACCACTTCCCACCTGTCAAAAGGGCCATCCGCAAAATGTGTAAAAGCCAGAAAGGCAAGACAGGCCCTGGAGAACAGGGAACATTGTTATGCTGATGTGCGGGATATAAGTGGCCAACTGCCTCTCTGCAGGAATGCATTGTGATCCCTACAACAAGCAAACAAGAGAGCTACACTGCCAAGGGCAGTTCCTGTTTAGGGAATATACCTTGGGAAACCTGAAATCAATAAGACACAGCCACCCCAAAATTCAGGGCTGCACTGCTTACAAGAACCTCAACTTGGGTACACCTTATGTATCCCAGGAAAGACAAAAAAGGTTCAAGATATTGTGGTACTTACATACGATGCAATATTCCTCAGCCATGAAATCAATGTCATAAGGCCATTAGCAGCAAAAGAGTGGATTCAGGAACGATGATTCTAAGTGAAATAAGTCACACAGAAAAAGAAACTTATCATAACATATCACTTATGAATGTCCTGTCAGCAAACTAAACATGAACTGAGTTACGAAAGATAACAGAGTAACAATCATATCATAAGATATAACTCATAGTGGGAATGTACACATGGCTACACATGAACTGAATTACAAACACAACAGAGTCACACATTTAGAAAACAAGCTTCTGCCTGCTTAAGGGGAAAGGCGAGGTGGGGTGATGCATCAAACCACAGTTTTAAATTAGCACAGATACCTTTACATAAACTATGTATGTATTAGACAACACCAACTCCTGGCACAATTAACTGGACTCAACACCCACTATTCATTGCTGAGGAATATGTCTGACTCTAAGTATTTTAAAACATATGTATTCCCATGTCTCCATAAAGGAATCATGAGTGTGTATAACGGCATGAACACAGCACTGAAATTCAGTTAAACCCACTTATAAAAATAAATTTCAAAAGCAAAATGCAAAAACAGAGAGAAAGTCTTAAAAATTACGATCAGGGCCTGTGATAAAACCTAGATTGACCACATTTACACCCACAGCTGGATGAGACATAAGACTGGACACTTGGGGCTGACAAGATTGCTGAGGTTGTGTGAGCAAAATAACACCACTTAGAGCAATACTGTGTGCTACCCATTCTAGTGGTCCCAACTCTCCAGGATTAAGGGAATCATCCTACAGTTAAAACATGCATTGGAAACCCAGTGGATAGTACACAGTGTAATCGGGAAAGTTTTCTAAAAGGTACCTCATTTTTCCTTTGGTCGTGCTCGGCTTCACCATTCCATCTGCATTACTAAAAATCTCCCCACTTGGAGTGTCAGCGCCTTTACCCTCCTGTTATGCACAGTTTGCAAATTGTGCAGAGGATGAACAGGAAGAGGGGAAATAAATGAGAGATTAGCTGTAGGTGTTTGGATGGGCACATGTCACTCTAGTTTCCCATCAGGAAGAAGAATTACCCAAAGGCTAAGCCTGAAGCCCCGGAACCAGACTAGGGCCTAAAGCCATCCTGCGGTATTGCATCCAGCTCTCTAATAGGCGAGTTAAAAAATGGAAATCAGGGGCACAGCAATTCACAAACTTGCAGAGTTAAAAAGGACAACTATCATCCAGAAATATATTGAGGTAAGGCAGTGAAGAGGATTTGAATGCAAGGCAGAATTGAAGGAAACAGATTTCAAGAGGTAGAATGGAGTCATCTTTAAAGCACAGGAAAAGCGACAGAACTTCGACAATGTTGCCCTTGGCCGAAAAGGGAGTATGTGTATTTTCTTGAATATATTTGGGAAAAAATGCATATGCACTTTTTGGCCAAGCAAGCCATCAGGCATTGCAAATCCACACTACATAGAAGTGTCCCTTACCTCCAGTCAAAAGGGCCATCCGCAAATAGTGTAAAAAACACAAATGCAGGAGAGTCCATGGAGAAAAGGGAGCCTGGTTACACAGATGTACAGGATGAAAATTGCCAACAGCCTCTCTGGAGAACTGTATGTTGTTTTCTAAAACAGAGCTACAGAGCATAGCACACATCCACTCATGGGCGTGTATTTTGGGAAAACTAATAATCCACAACACACAGCTAGCCCAAATTTTAAGGCTGCCCTGTTTACATGAACCTCAACTTCGGTACACTTTATATATCCCAGGAGAGGAAAAAAAAAATGGATATAGATGTTGTGGGACTTATATACAATCGAATGCCACTCAGACATAAAATCAATGCCATAAGGCCAATAGCAGCATATTAGGTGGCTTTAGGTACGATGATGCTAAGTGAAATGAGCCACAAAGAAAAAGAAACTTATTGTAATATATCACTTATAGAGGGAATGTAAACATGGCTACACATGAACTGAATTTCAAAAGAGAACAGAGTTACACATTTAGAAAACACACTTATGCCACCTTAAGGGGAAAGGTGAGGTGGGGTGATGTGTAAAAGCAGAGTTTGAAATTAGCACAGATCCCATTCCATATACCAAATATGTAATAGACAAGACCTACTCCTTTCTCAATGAACTGGACACAAAACACCCTATTCACTGAAGAGGAATATATCTGATTGGTAATAACCTTGAAACCTATGTATTTATATGTCTCCATAATGGAATCAAGTGTATGTAGATTGGCATAAACACAGATCAATGGAACAGGACAGAAAGCCAAGAGATAAACCAACATACCTATTGCTATCTCATCTATGACAAAGGAGCTAAGGATATAAAATGGAGAAAAGACAGTCTCTTCAGTAATTGGTGCTGGGAAAACTGGACACCTACACATAAAAGAATGAAATTAGAACACTCCATAACACCATACACAAAAATAAACTCTAAATGGATTAGAGATCTAAATATAAGACCAGACACTATAAAACACTTAGAGGAAACCATAGGCAAAACACTCTATGACATAAATCACAGCAAGATCCTTTTTGACCCACCTCCTAGAGAAATGGAAATAAAAACAGAAATCAACAAATGGGACCTAATGAAACTTAAAAGCTTTTAAACAGTACAGGAAAACATAATCAAGATGCAAAAACAACCCTCAGAAAGGGAGAAAATATTTTCAAATGAAGCAATTGACAAAGGATTAATCTCCAAACTTTAGAAGCACCTCATGTAGCTCAATATCACAAAAACAAACAACCCAATCCAAAAACGGGCAGAAGACCTAATAGACATTTCTCCAAAGAAGATATACAGATTACCAAGAAACCCATGAAAGGATGCTGAACATCACTAATCATTAGAGAAATGCAAATCAAAACTACCGTGAGGTATCACCTCACAGCAGTCAGAATGGCAATCATCAAAATAATCTACAAAACAATAAATGCTGGAGAGGCCTTTATTGGAGAAAAGGGAACACACTTGCACTGTGGGTGGGAATATAAATTGATATGGGCACTAGGGAGAACAGTACGAATGTTCCTTTAAATAACTAACAATAGAAGTACCATACGACACAACAATCCAACTACTGGGCATTTGCCTTGCGAAAACCATAATTCAAAAAGAGTTATGTACAATAATGTTCATTGCAGCTCTATATGCAATAGCCAGGACATGGAAGCAACCTAAGTGTCCATCGGCAGCTGAATGGATAAAGAAGATCTGGCACATATATACAATGGAATATTACTCAGCCATAAAAAGAAGCAAAACTGAGTTATTTGTACTGAGGTGGATGGACTTAGAATCTGTCCTACACGGTGAAGTAAGTCAGAAAGGGAAAAAAAAATACTGTATGTTAACAGAGATATATGGAATCTAAAGGAGAAAAAAAAAAAAGATTCTGAAGAACCTAGTGGCAGGACAGGATTAAGGACACAGACATAGAGAAAGACATGAGGACACCGGAAGAGGGATGGGTAAGCTGGGACAAAGTGAGAGAGTAGCACGGACATAAATACATTACCAAATGTAATGCTGATAGCTACTGGGAAGCAGCCACATAGAACAGGGAGATCAGCTCGGTGCTTTGTGACCACATAAAGGGGTGGGATATGGAGTGTGGCAGGGAGATGGTGGGATATGGAGTGTGGCAGGGAGATGCAAGAGGGAGGGGATCTGTTGATATTTGAATATGTATAGCTAATTCACTTTTTTAAACAGCAGAAATGAACACTCCATTGTAAAGCAATTATACTCCAATAAACGTGTAAGAGGCAAAAAAAAGAAAGCACAAGGATAAAAATACACACCTATGGTCAACTAATCTATGACAAAGGAGGCAAGACTATACAATGGAGATAAGACAGTCTCTTCAATCATTGATGCTGGGAAATATTGACAGCTATATGTAAAAGAATGAAATTAGAACACTCCCCAACACCATACATAAAAATATATTCAAAATGGATTAGAGACCTTAATGTAAGTCCGGACAGTATAAAACTCTGAGAGGAAAACTTACGTAGGATACTCTGACGTAAATCACAGCAAGATCTTTTCTGATCCACCTCCTATAGTAATGAAATAAAAAAGAAAACTAAACAGATGGGACCTAATGAAACGTAAAAGCTTTTGCAAAGCAAAGGAAACAACAAACAAGACGAAAAGACAACCCTCAGAATGGCAGAAAATATTTGCAAATGAATCAATGGACAAATGATTAACCTCCAACATATATAAACAACTCATGAAGCTCAATATTAATAAAACAAAAAACAATACAAAAATGGAAGATCTAAATAGACATTTCTTCCAAGAAGACATAGAGATCGCCAGTACGCACATGAAAATCTGCTCAACATCACTAATTATTAGAGAAATGGAAATAGAAACAACAATGAGGTATCACGTCACACCTCTTAGAATGGGCATCATCAGAAAATCTACAAACAACAAATGCTGGAGAGGGTGTGGAGAAAAGGACCCTTCTTCCACTATTGTTGGGAATGTAAATTGATACAGTCTCTATGGAGAACAGTATGGAGGTTCCTTAAAAAACTAAAAATAGAATTACCATATAATCCAGCAATCCCACTACTGGGCATATACCCAGAGAAAACCATAAATCAAACAGAAACATTCACCACAATGTTCATTGCAGCACTATTTACAATCGACAGGTAATGAAAGCAACTTAAGTGACCACAGACAGACGAATGGATAAAGATGTGGTACATATATACAACGGAATAATACTCAGCCATACATAGGAATGAAATTGGGTCATTTGTAGAGACCTTGATGGATCTAGAGACTGTTATACAGAGTGAAGTAAGTCAGATAGAGAAAAACAAATATTGTATATTAATGCATATATGTGCAACCTAGAAAAATGGTACAGATCAACTGGTTTTCAGGGCAGAGATAGAGACACAGATGGAGAGAACAAACATATGGACACCAAGGAGGGAACGCCATGTGAGGGTGGTGGTGGGATGAATTGTGAGACTGGGATTCACATGTGCACACTTATATGTATAAAATAGGTATCCAATAAGAACCTGCTGTATAAAAGAAATAAATTTAAAAAAAATAAATAAATAAATAAAATTTAATAAAATAAAACAGAAAAAATGTTTTGCCATTCACATAGACGTCTTTATATTAATGCATTATTTCCATGTTTATATCTCCAAATTAAAAAAAAAAGAGAAATAAATAAAATCTACCTTGAACCAAAAAGAAAAAAAAAAAAACCAGAACCCACCAGTTATACAGAGGAAAATCATATCAGGGCACTTGCTCCAGTGGTAAAAAAATTCTTAAGTTGGTCAGAGGTGGGAAATCATCTCCCATGCAGTCAGCAGCGCTCCCCCCCACAAGGAGCATCATCATTGCAAAGATGGGGCACTGTGTCGAGGCGTCTGTGAGTAAATGTGAGCTGAGCCCCAGTCCTGCTGCAGCTGAACTCTTCCCACCCTTTCCAGGTAAAACAGCTGAATATGTACAAGCACTTGCAAGCCTAGAGGAAGGGCTGTGGAGCCACACCAGCGACAGCACGCAGGCCGACTTGGTGCCTGCAGGCCACCAAGGATGGTCCTGGACCCAGATGCTCTTCTGGAAGTTTTCCATTTCCCTGCATGAGATACCACTCCTGCCACGGACCCCACTGCTTTTTTACTTCCTCACCTCTGCCTCGGGAGAAATTCCAGCGGCAGGTATGGGTGAGATATCCTCTTCTTTAGCAGGTGGCAGCCTGGCAACTCCTGCAGAAAGTCCAGCAGAGCCCCACTCACACTGGGCCACCCACAAAGCCACGGACTCTCACTCCCTCCCACCACCCCAGCCCCGACACTGCTGACGGGGCAGATAATATGGTGTCATGCACAGCTACAGGGGCTCTTGCTGACTGGAGAGGTGCTTATATTGACCTCAACCCAGGCACACCTGGGGGGGAGCTGGCAGGCAGTGTCAGGCTGCCCAAATCAGCCAATCCTCACCCCTCAGTGACTCACAGTTGCAGAAAATGAACCTTCCTAAACGGACCAGGCCCAAGGAACAGGTGTGGGTTCTTGAGAGTCAGGATAGACAAGGGGCTGCAGCTGCGGCTTGTTTTCTCATCATTTTATCTGGTCCATGAGTGGGAAACAACTTCAAGAAGACCCTATCCTAATGAGAGGAACCCAGGAGTCAGGGAGAGGAGTGATGCTGGATGGAGACAGAGGCCTGGTGCCCTGGCTGCAGTGGAAGTGTCTGGAAGACCAGGCAGAGAGAGGTGGCACAGAGTGATAGCCAGGGTCACAGAACTGTCAGAGCTGATGTTTGTTAGTTCCATTCCTGCTCTGAGGTGTTCTTTGTCAGCTGTGAGTCACAGGTGAGCTGGGGGTTCTCTGCAAGTTGGGCTATGTGCACAGTTCCTGTGTGTCCAACCCTGCTGGGGTACCTGGCCAGGGGAGATCTGTATCCTGGGAAGGGCCTGACTATGAGAGCCCCATGACTGCTGGGTAGCTGCACAGGTGAGCTCCATACCCTGGGAGGGACTTGACCACGAGAGCCCCGTGGGCTCTGGGGTGGGGGGTGCAGCCCTGGTGAGCTCCATATCCTGGGATTGGCCTGATCACGAGAGCCCCATGGGCTGCTGGGGACCTGGGAACATATATCAGGACAGTCAGTGAAGCCACCGAGGATATACATCCAGTAGCTCCTATTTCCTACACCCTGCTGCTCATTCAACCATCCACCAGGCCATGGCATTCTGTATTAGACTTCAATGATGCCTTCTTCTGTATTCCATTCATCTCAGAGTCACAAGAATTTTTGGCTTGTGAGTGGCAGGACACAACATGCAACAAAAGCAATAATGCTGGGCCGTCCTGTCCCAATGGTTCAAAAATCCCCACACCATCATTGGGGAAATGTCCTCTAAAGACCTAAAAGTTCTACCTCTGTAAAAGGGAACCCTCCTTCAATATGCAGATGACATTCTGATCACCAGCCCTACTAAAGACGCCTCTGAACTACCTAGCCAATAAAGGATAGAAGGTGTCCAAGAAAAAGGCTCAAATATCCCAGGCTCAGGTGACATGCCTGGGCTTCATTCTCACAGATATTCGGAGAAACGCATCCCAGGATAGGGAGGAAGCCATTTGCAGCCTTACCTCTTCTAAAACTAGAAGACAGCTTAGGGGTTCATGGGGAGGCCAAGGTTTTCTGCATCTGGATCCCTAACTACAGTCTAATAGCTGGGCCTCTACATGAAACACTGACACGAAAAGATGATGATCCTTTTGAATAGAATCCAGAAGCAGCCTTCCAAGAATGGAAAGAGCAGTAAATTCAGATCCTTGCCCAGGAACTCGCTAATTTAGCTAAACCCTTTGACCTTTACATACCCGGTCTAAGGGTAATCGCCCTTGGAGCCTTAATGCAAAAACTGGGACCACTTGAAATGGAGTAACAAAAGAATGCACTTCAGGTATGATAAACTATTGTCACCAAGGGCTTTGCCCACCGACTCATCAGGCCCGGATACTGGGGGTATCTAAAAAGCTGGAAATCAGCAGCCCGCAAGGCCAGCTCCCTCCTAAGGGAAAAGGACCCCACGTGGTGATCCTAACCACCCATCATGCCCTGAAGTTGCAGGGGTCGCTCTGTGGACACACTGACATCGAGTGAGGAGGCCCTCCAACTCCAACCTCCAGAGAGACAAACGGGGCAACGGGCCCCCAAGATGACTCATGTGACCATCACTTGACCTGGAGTTTCTCTCAGAAAACAACAAGACTGTGCCCCGAAATAGCAGACTACTGCTTGCAGGACTTCCTGCACCCAGAGGGGAGCTAATAAGCTTGGCGGGGGAAACATATATCACGCTTTCACCATAGAAAACCCTACAGACACCGCAGTGATGGTGCCAATATGACCGGCTGGACTGCTGGATACTTCTAAAGGCCGTTGACTCAGTGGACGTCATGGTCCTGGATCACCACTGACCCTGGACTGTCTGGGAGTTGTGCGGGCAGGACTCTGACACATGGTGCTGTTTGTACATTAATTCAGGGACCTAATTAAAGAAAGCACAGACTACTGGTCAGAGCATCTAGGCTGGCAAAAGTCGTCAGCCTAAGGTCACCGAACAAATGTGGGGTGGGGTGAAACCTGCCACTGCAGTATCTCTGTGCATCTCTTTCCTGGACCCTTAAAGGTCATTAGAATCTATAACACTTCCAATGCTGGTGCTCAGGTGGACGAGAAGTGAGGCAGGAGGCCTTGGGACAATCAACCTCACCTGGAGGCTGGTGGGGAGACGTTTTGCCCCTCCCCCCAGGTATCAGGGCTCCCACCACAGCATGAAGCAGTTACAAAAGAGGGGTCTGCACCCTCAACACGCCAAGAATGAGGAATGGAAGAAAAAGCAGAAGTGGTGTTCGTCTCTGGCAATGTTCATTAAAAATTCCTGGGAGATAAAAAGAGAATCTGGGCAATAAAATAAAGTCTAACCTGTTTTTCCTTTGTGCTTTGTCTAATGTCACGTTCTCCTAGGGTTCCGCATGCAGTGGTCCCACACCCGGCACTTCAGACCTGATTTCCTAGTGCAGAATGGCTGGGTCGACACCTCAGCTAGCGGGGTTCCATGCAGACTCCGCGGCATAGAGCCTGAGCTGCAGTCAACCCAGCCCTCAAGAGCTCCATCCCCTCCCTCCCACTGACGCTGCCGGTATCCCTACACAGCAGCCCAGCCCACAGCCCGTGGCGGAGTGCACGCTCTCACCTCTCCATTCTGTTTTCAAAATAATGTTTCCTTTGCTTCTGAACCAAACTCAGTCTTGATCTGTTGGCTCTAATGACACTGTGCATGGGGACTCCATTTGGGGTCCACTCTGGAGGATCAGTAACAGAAATTGAGAACATTGTAACTTCAATGAACAGATGTGTGAGCCAAACTGTAGTTAACATAGAGCAGTGTATAATGCTCTGGTAAAATAAGATGTTTCTAAGTCTTATATTTGATATTTCCATCACTTTACTATAAGCAAGTTCAGTGAAGATGTCTGTCTTATTTGTCAGGTCAACATTAGAGAAATGAAGTGATTTATTTCCATGGATGTACACCGAATACTCTTGGCTGAAGCTTCAATCTTGTTTTGAATGCTTTTCCATTGAAAATGATACCACTTTTTCAGCTCCCCCATTTCTGAGAAGTATAAAATCTTATAATTTATTATTACCAAAGTTGAAAGGTAGGAGAAGGGATAAATTAACAGTTTGGGATTAACACATACACACTGCTATGTATAAAATGGATCATCAACAAGGAACTACTGTATAGCACAGGGAACTACACTGAATATTTTGCAATAACCTATAAGGGGAAATAATCTGAAAAAGAATCGATATTTTTATTGACATCATCTATCAATGACAGATAAAATGTAACCTAAGCAAGGCCGATGGTGAACACTTCTGACCCTGAAGATTTCAATCATCTAAAGTTTGGGCTCTGCCTATTTCTCAAAGCCCTTAATGGACATATGTGTAGCCATAGCTTAAAAATTCCCCAGTTTGTGGTTCGGTGAGGCACTGATTTGGAATAAACCCTGGTGTTCTCCTTACATGCACGAGACCGTTCCTATAGCTAAAACATGCCTGTCACACCTAGAGGATGGTACACCGTTTGATCGGAAAGAGTTTGGAAAAGGCACCTCATCTCCTCATCGCCTGGTGCTCGGGTTCACCCCTCCAGCATCTTTCTTAACAATCTCCTCACTTGGGGATATCAGCACCGTCAACATCCTGCTGCACACAGTTTGGAATTTGTCCAGGGAATGAAGCAGAAGGATGAGAAAAATTTAGAGACAAGTCTTATGTGTTCGGACAGGCACATGCCACTCTAATTTCCAATCCGGAAGACAAATTCATCAAAGGCTAGAATTGCCTACAAAAACAGAATAGGGCTAGAGGAAATCCCGCTGTTTTGTGTCCAGTTTCCAAAAACACAAGATGAAAAATGGAACTCAGGGGTACTAAAATTCATGAAACTGCAGAGATGAAAATATCTATTGTCGAAAAACGTCTTGATGTAAGTCACAGAAAAGGACTTCTAAGCAAGGGAGAGTGGCAGGAAACATATTTGAAGAGGTAGAAAGGACTCCCCATTAAAGCACAAGAAAAGGGGCTGAACATCGCCAATGATGCAGTTGGCCCAAAAGGGCGTATGCATTTTTTCTGAATATATTCAAGTAAGGCCATACACACTTTTGATCCAACCAAACAGGTGGGCACTGGAAATCAATACTACAAAATGTATCACTTCACATCTGTCAGAAGGGCCATCCACATAAAGTGTAAAGACCAGAAATGCAGGACAGTGCGAGGAGAAAAGGGAACCCTGTGAGGCTGATAGTGGAAATGTAATTTGCCAACGGCCACTCTGGAGAAGTGTATTGTGTTTGCTAAAACATCTAAAAAAGGAGCTACAGAGCATAGGGCACTTGCACATATGGGCGTATACCTTGGGAAAAACAAAAATCGACAGAAAACAGGCACACCAACGTTTACCACCTCTCTGTTAGAAAGGGCCTCCACTTGGATATAACCTAAATGTCCCTGGAAGGATAAAATGGATAAAAGAGATGGGGTACTTATGTAGAGTGGACTATTACTCATCCAGAAATCATTGAAGTAAGGCCAGTTGTAACAACTCTGCAGGAGTTACATACGATCATTCTAAGTGACATATGTCAGAAAGAAAAAGACACATATCATAAGATGTCACTTAAAGGTGGAATCAAAAATGGCTACACATGAAATAAACTACAAAACAGAAACATAGTCAAATATGTAGAAAACAGACATAAGGCTGCTAAATGGGAAAGGTGGGGAATGGTGAGGTATTATCCAGGAGGTTGAAATTAGCAAAGGTACCATTCCAAGTACCAAATTGAATAACTGACAAGGCCTCCACGGTACCTCAAAGAACTGCACTCAGCCCACTCAAGGCACTGGACAATAATACATATGACTCGTAAGCATCTGAAAAAGAATTTATTGTTGTCTCACAGTACATGAATCAAGTGGATGTACAGCAGCAAAAAACAGAGCTTTGAAAATCAGCTGTAACCAATATAAAAATAAATTTAAAAATATTTATAAAAAAAGTGAGACAGACAAAAATTCTTACAACTTTTGTTGAAGGGCTACGATGTAACATGGATTGAACACATGTAGACCCACAGCAGGATGATATATAAGGCTGGAAGCTATGCATGCTAAGAGATGTTAGAGAGGCTGGGTGAGGAAATGCAGACCTTTTAAAGTAATACTGCCTGGTACCCATTCCATGGGTCCCAAATCTGCAGGTTCAAGGGAATCTTCTGACAGCGAAAACATGCCTGGGAAACCGAGATGAATGTACACCGTGTGCTCAGGAAAGATGTCTAAAATGCACCTCATTTTTGATCTCCTGGTGCTGGTGTTTGCCATTCCAGCCACATTACTAACAACCTCCCCACTTGGAGAATCAGCACCTTTAACCTCCTGTTTCACAGAGTTTGCAATGTGTGCAGAGGATAAATGGGAAAAGGAGGAACCAATGAGAGATTAGCTGTAGGAGTTTTGACAGGCACATGTCACTCTAATTTCCCATTAGGAAGAAGAATTAACCAAAGGCTCAGCCTGCCTCCCCAGAATCAGAATAGGGCCGGAAGCAATCCAATGGTTTGGCGGCCAGCTCACAAAAAATGTGAGTTGCAAAATGGAGCTCAGGAGCAGACAATTCAAAGACCTGCAAAGATATAAATGATAACCAACGTCCAAAAATATATTCAGGTAAGGCAACGAAGAGGATCTGAATGAGAGGCAGAATTGCAGGAAACAGATTTCAAAAGGTAGATTGTACTCACATTTAAAGCATATGAAAAGCAGCAGAATTTCTAAAATGATGCAGTTGAGCAAAAGGGTGTATGCGTTTTTTTCGTGAATATCTTCAGGAAAAAAAAAACACATACAGAGTTTTTGGTCAACCAAGCAAGAGAGAAATGCAAATCCGCACAAAAAAGAAGTCTCAATTTCCACTGCTCAGAAAGGCCATCCAAAAAATGTGTAGAAACCAGAAATGCAGGAGAGGCCATGGAAAACAGGGAGACTAGTCACACTGATGGGTGGGGTATAAATATCCAAGAGCCACTCTGAAGAAGTGTGTGCTGTTTCCTAAAACATCTAAAATACAAAGACCCCGAGCAAAGGGGACTTCATCTCATGGGCATACAACTTGGGAAGACTAAATATCAACAAGACACAGGCACCCCAAAGTTTAGGGCTGCTCTGCATAAAAGAACCTCAACTTAGTTACATTTAAAATATCCCAGGAAAAAGAGAAATGCATAAAGAACTTGTGGTAATTTGTACAACGGAATATCACTCAGACAGGAAATCAATGTCATAAGGCCAGTAGCAGCATAATGAGTGGATTTAGGTATGATGATTCTAAGGGAAATTAGTCACACAGAAAAAAAGAATCTTATCATAAGATATCACTTACAGAGGGAATGTCAACATCACAACACATGAACTGAATTAGGAAAGAGAGCAGCGTCTCACATTTAGAAAACACTCTTATGCCTGCTTAACGGGAAAGGAGAGGTGGGGTGATGCATTAAACCAGAGTTTGATATTAGCACAGGTACCATTCCATAAACCAAATACAGAATAGACAAGACCTACACCTTCCTCAGTGAATGGGGCTCAAAACCCCTATTCCCCACAGAGGAATATATCTGATGAGTAAGAATCTTAAAACCTATGTATTGATATGCCTCTGTAAGGGAATCAAGTGTGTCTAGACCGGCATAAACACGTCAGTGAAAATCAGCTCAACCCCATTATAAAAATTAATTTCAAAAACAAAACAAAAAAACAGCAAAATTCTTACACAATTCCTTCAGGGGTTCTGATGAAACCTGGAATGACCCTATCTGCAAATACAGCTGGATGAGACATAAGGTTGGACACTTGGGACTGAGAGGACTGGTGAGATTGGGAGAGAAAATTCAGACCCTTTAAAGTAGTAATGCATGCCACCATTCCATTGGTCCCAAATCTCCAGGTAGATCACTACTGTTATAACATGTATGGGAAACCAAGAGAATGGACACCCTGTGATGGCGAAAGGTTTCTGAAACTCTCCTAATTTTTCCTCTCCTTGTACTGCAGTTTGGCATTCCAACTGCTTTACAATCAATCTCCCAACTTAGGAGAGTCAGCCCCTAAAACCTCCTGGTTCGCACAGTTTGCTAATTGTGCAGAGGTTGAAAGGGAATAGGGAGAACCAATGAGAGAGTAGTTGTTATGCATTTGGATGGGCACATGTCACTCTAATTTCTCCTCAGGAAGAAGAATTAAGCAAAGCCTCAGCCACCCATAGGGAACCAGTATAGCCACCCCTGGAACCAGTATAGGTCCTGAAGCAAAACTGTGGATTTGCGTTCAGCTCCCAAAAATGGGATTTGAATATTGGAGCTCAGGGGCAAAGCAATTCACAAACCTGCAGAGTTATAAAGGACTACTCTCTTTCAAAAATCTGTAGAGGGAAGACAACGAAGCAGACTTGAAAATGAGGCAGAATTGCACAAAACATATTTCAAGAGGTAAATTGGAATCGCCTTTAAAGCACAAGAAAAGCATCACAACTTCGACAATGATGCACATGGCCAAAAACAGTGTATGCCTTTTCTCCTGAATATATTCAGGAGAAAAGGCATAGGCCCTTTTTGGCCAATCAAGCAACCATGCAATGCAAATCCACTCTACAAAGAATTGTCACTTCCCACCGGTCAAAAAGGACATCCGAAAATCTGTAAAAACCAGAAAGGCAAGAGAGAGATGACATAGGCTTGAAGCAATGTGATCCCAAGGGTCAGGGAGGATTGTGATGACAAGCGCATTGAGCATTGTGATGACAAGATTATGTAGCATATTGCTGACAAAGGCATGGAGCATTGTGATGACAAGGTTCATGGATCACTGTGATGACAAGCGTCATGGAGCATTGTGATTACAGGGTTCATGGAACATTGGGATGACAAGGGCATGGAGCACTCTGATGACAAGAGTCCTGGATCACTGTGTTGTCAGGGTTCATGGAGCGTTGTGATTACAGTGGTCATGGAGCATTGTGATGAGAACGTCATGGAGCATTGGGCTGAAAATGTTCATGGAGTATTGTGATGACAGGGGTCATGGAGTATTGTGATGAAAAGGTACTGGAGCATTGTGATGAGAAGACCTTGGAGCCTTGTGATGACAAGTCTCATGGAGCATTCTGATGAAAAGGGGCATGGAACATTGTGATTACAGGGGTCTTGGAGCATTGTGATGACAAGGGAATGGAGCATTGGGATGAGAGTGCCATGGAGCGTTCTGATGACATGCATCATGGAGGTTGTGATGACAAGGGCATGGAGCATTGTGATTACAGGGGTCCTGGAGAACTGTGAGTAAAAGAGCATGGAACGTTATGATGAAAAAGACATGGAGCCTTGTCATGACAGGGTTCAAGGAGCATACTGATGACAAGTGTCAGGGACCATTGTGATGACAAGGGTATTGAGCATTGTGATGACAAATGTCATGGAGCATTGTGATGAGAAGACCAGGGATAATTGTGATGACGAACGTCATGGGGAGTTGTGATGATAAGTGTTATGGAATATTTTGATCACAAGGATTTGGAGCATTGTGATGACAGAGGTCATAGAGCATTTTGATTTCATTGTGATGACAATAGCATGAAGCCTTATGATGATGTGCATTGGTGCATTGTGATGACAGTGTTCATGGAGCATTGCGATGAAAAGGGGAATGGAGCATTGTGATTACAGGAGTCTTGGAGCATTGTGATGAAAAGGGCATGGAACATTGGTCTGAAATGTAAAATGGATTATTGTGATGAGAGGGGGCAAGGAGCATTGTGATAACAAGGGCACGGAACACTGTGATACATGGTTCATGAATGAATGTAATGACAAACGCATGGAGCATTGTGAGAAGAATGACATCGAGCAATGTGATGAAAAGCATCATGGAGCCTGTGATGAAAAGGGCATGGAACAATGTGATGAGAGGTTTCATGGAGCATTGTGATGACAATGGCATGGAGCATTCTGATGCCAAGGGTCATGGAGTATTGTGACGACAAAGGTCATGGAGCATTTTGATGACAAGGGTGTGGTGCATTCTCTTGTGAAGGGCAGGGAGCATTGTGATGACAGGGCCATGGAGCAATTTGATGAAATGTGTCATGGAACATTATGATGACAGGGGTTATGGAACATTGTGATGTCAGGAGTCAAGGAACATTTTCATGACGGGGTTGTGGACCACTGAGATGACAGGGGAGTGGCTGTATTGTGATGACTAGTGAGGGAACAAATGGATATCAGTGGTGAGAGAGCGTTTTGCTAAGAAGTGCATGGAGCATTGTGATGACAAATTTTATGGAGTATTGTGATGACAAAGTTGTGTAGCATTGTGATGACAAGCACATGGCGCATTGTGATGACATGGGTCATGGAGCACTGTGCTGGCAAAGGCATGGAGCATTGTGATGACAAGGGTCACCGAGCATTGTGATGAAAATTTCATGGAGCATTTTGGTGACAAATGTCAAAGAGCCTTGTGATGACGAGGGCATGGACCATTGTGATGACAAAGGTCATGAAGCATTGTGATGAATGGAGTCACGGACCATTGTGATGACAGTGGTCATAGAGCACTGTGATGAAAGGGCAGGGTGCATTGTGATGACAGGGGCATGGAGCATTGGCCTCACAAGTTTCATGGATTATTGTGATGACAGTGGGCATGGTGCACTCTGATGAGAAAAAAAAGGCATGGAGCATTGTGATGAGAAGGTCATGGAGTATTGTGAAGGCAGGTGTCATGGAGCATTGTGATGACATATGTCATGTTCCATTGCGATGAGAATGACATGGAGCATCTTGAGGCCAAGTGTCATGGAGGATTGTGATGACAAATGTAATGGAGCATTTTGATGAAAAGGATTTGGAGCATTGTGATGACAAGGGCATGGAGCATTGTGATGACAAAGGTCACTAAGAATTTTGATGACAAGTTCATGAAGCATTGTGATGACAAGCACATGGAGCTTGCTATGACAGGGGTCATGGAGCATTGCGATGACAAGTGCTTAGAGCTGTGATGACAAAGCATGTAACACAGTGATGAGAAGTGTCATGGTGCATAGTGATGCCAAGGACGTGGAGAATTGTGATGACACGGAACATGGAGCATTGTGATGACCATTGCTTGGAACATTGTAATGGCAAGACAGTGGAGCATTGTGATGAGAAGACCATGGATAATTGTGATGACGAGCGTCATGGAGCACAGTAATGACAAGGGGAATGGAGCATTGTGATGACTGTGGCCATGGAGCATTGTGATGACAAGGGTCATGGAGCATTTTGATGACAAGGGCGTGGAGCATTGTGATGAGAAGACCATGGATAATTGTGATGAAGAGCATCATGGAGCACAGTAATAAAAAGGGATATGGAGCATGGTGATGACAATGGCTTGGAGCATTTTGATGACAAGGGTCAGGGCGCATTGTGCTGAAAAGTGCATGGAGAATTGTGATGAAACGGATCATGGAGCATTCTGATGACAAGCTTGTGGAGTATTGTGATGACAATGGCTTGGAGCATTGTGATGAAAAAGGCATGGAGCCTTTTCATGACAGGATTCAAGGAGCATTCTGACAAGTGTCAGGGAGCATTGTGATGACAAGTGTATTGAGAATTGTTATGACAAATATCATGGATCATTTTGATGAGAAGGGCATGGAGTATTGTGATGACAGGCATCATGGAGCGTTGTAATGACAAGTGTTATGGAACAATGTGATCACAAGAGTTTGGAGCATTGTGATGACAGAAGTCATGGATCATTTTTTTTTTTCAAGGAGCATGGAGCATTGTGATGACAAGGGCATGAAACAATGTGATCCCAAGGTTCATGGAGGATTGTGATGACAATGGTAAGGGAGTATTCTGATGACAAGCAAATGGAGAATTGTGATGAAAAGGTCATGTAGCATTTTGCTGACAGAGGCATGGAGCATTGTGATGATAAGGGTCATGGAGCACTGTGATGACAAGCGTCACAGATCATTGTGATGACAAGTGTCATGGAACATTGGGCTGAAAATGGTCATTGAGCATTGTGATGACAAGGGAATGGAGCTTTGTGATGACAACTGTCCAGGATCATTGTGTTGTCAGGGGTCATGGACCGTTGTGATGACAGTGCTCATGGAGCATTGTGATGATATGGATCATGAAGCATTGTGATGAGAAGTGCCTGGAGAATTGGGCTGTAATTGTTCAGGAAGTATTGTGAGGACAGGGTTCTTGGAGCATTGTGATCACAAGGGCATGGAACATTGTGATTACAGGGGTCTTGGAGCATTGTGATGAAATTGGCATGGATCATTGTTATGAAAATACCATGGATAATTGTGATGATGAGCGTCATGGGGCGTTGGGATGATAAGTGTTATGGAACATTTTGATCACAAGGATTTGGAGCATTGTGATGAGAGAGATCATGGAATATTTTGATTTCATTGTGATGACAATAGCCTGAAGCATTATGATGATGGGCATGGTGCCTTTTCATGACAGGGTTAATGGAGCATTGAGATGAAAAGGGGCATGTAGCATTGTGATTACAGGGGTCCTGAAGCATTTTGATGACAATGGCATGGAGCATTGTGATGAGAATTCCATGAAACCGTCTAATGACATGCTTCATGGAGCTTTGTGATGACAAGGGCATGGAGCATTGTGATTATATGGGTCTTGGAGCATTGTGATGACAAGGGTCATGGAGCCTTGTGATGACAAGGCCGTGGAACATTGTGATGGCTGGGGTCATGGAGCATTGTTATGACAGGTGTAATGAAGCATTGTGATGAGAAGGGAATGGAGCATTGGTGTGAAATGTTTCATGGATTATTGTGATGAGAGTGAGCATGGAGCATTGTGATGACAAGGACCCGGAACACTCTGATACATGAGTCATGGAGGATTGTAATGACAAGGGCATGGAGCATTTTGATTAGAATGGCATCGAGCATTGTGATGACAAGCGTCATGGAGTTTTGTGATGATAAGGGCATGGAACAATGTGATGAGAGGGTCCATAGAGCATTGTGATGACAATGGCATGGAGCATTGAGATGCCAAGGGTCATGGAGCTATGTGATGACAAAATCATGGAGCATTTTGATGACAAGGGCATGGTGCATTGTGATGAGAAGGGAACGGAGCATTGTGATGACAGGGTCATGGAGCAATTTGATGAAAAGCGTCATAGAATATTTTGATGACAGTGGTTATGGAACATTGTGATGTCAGGGGTCATGGAGCTTTGTAATGACAAGGGCATGGAGCTTTGTGATGACAAGGGCATGGAGCAATGTCATGAGAGGGTTCATGGAGCATTGTGATGACAATGACATGGAGCACTGTGATGCCAAGGGTCATGGATATATGTGATGACAAGGGTCAAGGAGCATTTTGATGAAAAGTGCATGGTGCTTTGTGATGATAAGGGCAGGGAGCATTTTGATGACAGGGTCACGGAGCAATATGATGAAATGTGTAATGGAATATTTTGCTGACAGTTGTTATAGATCATTGAGATGTCAGGGGTCCTGGAGCTTTGGGATGAAAAGGGTCATGGAGCATTTTGCTGACAGGGGTTATGGAACATTGTGATGTCAGGGGTCAAGGATATTTGTGATGATAAGGGTATGTAGCATTGTGAAGACAGGGTTCATGGAACATTGTGATTACAGGTGTGAGGGAGTATTGTGATGACTAGTGATGGAACATTGTGATATCAGTGGTGAGAGAGCATTTTGATGAGAAGTGCATGGAGCATTGTGATTACGAGGTTTATGGAGCATTGCGATGACAAGGTTGTGGACCTTTGTGATGAAAACCGTGTGGCACATTGTGATGACAAGGGTCATGGAGCATTGTTTTGACAAAGGCATGGAGCATTGTGCTGACAAGGGTCACGGAGCTTTGTGATGAAAAGTTCATGGAGCACTGTGGTTACAAATTCACAGAGCCATGTGATGAAACGGGCATGGACCATTGTGATGAAAAATGTTATGAAGCATTCTGATTACTGGAGTAACGGAGCATTGTGATGATAAGGGTAATGGAGCATTGTGCTGAGAAAGGCATAGAGCATTGTGAAGACAAGTGTCAAAGAGCATTGTGATGAAAAGTTCAGGGAGCATTGTTGTTAAAAACGTAACAGAGACTGTTGATGACGATGGCATGGACCATTGTGATGACAAAGGTCATGAAACATTGTGGGGATTGGAGTCACGGTGCATTGAGATGACAGGGGTCATGGAGCATTGTAATAACAAGAGCATGGAGCATTGTGATGAAAAGGGTATGAAACATTGGGCTGAAAATGTTAATGGAATATTGTGATGACAGGGTTAATGGAGCATTGTGATGACAAGGGAATGGAGAATTGTGATGACAAGGTCCTGGAGCATTGTGATGAGAAGTCCATGGAGCCTTGTGATGACAAGTCTCATGGAGAATTCTGATGAAAAGGGGCATGGAGCATTGTGATTACAGGGGTCTTGGAACATTCTAATGAGAAGGGCATGGAGCATTGTGAGGAGAAGCTCATGGAGCATTCTGATGACATGTGTCATTGAGCTTAGTGATGACAAAGGCATGGAGCATTGTGATTACAGGGGTCTTGGAGCATTGTGATGAAAGGGGCATGGATCATTGTGATGAAAATGGCAAGGAGCCTTGTCATGTCAGGGTTCAAGGAGCATACAGACAACAAGTGTCAGGGAGCATTTTGATGACAAGTGTATTGAGCATTGTGATGACAAAGGTCATGGAGCATTGTGATGAGAAGACCGTGGATAATTGTGATGACGAGCGTCATGGGGCTTTGTGAGGACAAGTGTTATGGAATATTGTGATCACAAGGGTTTGGAGCATTGTTATGACAGAGGTCATCGAGCAATTTGATTTCATTGTGATGACAATAGCATGAAGCATTATGATGATGGGCATGGTGCATTGTGATAACAGGGTTCATGGATCATTGAGATGAAAAGGGGCATGGAGCATTGTGATTACAGGGATCTTGGAGCATTGTGATGAGAAGGGTCATGGAGCCTTGTGATGAAAAGGCCATGGAACATCGTGAGGGCCGGGGTCATGGAACATTGTTATGACAGGTGTAATGGAGCATTGGGATGGCAAAGGCATGGAACATTGTGATGAGAAGGCCATGGATAATTGTGATGACAAGCGTAATGGGGCGTTGTGATGATAAGTGTTATGGAACATTTTGATCACAAGGGTTTGGAGCATTGTGATGACAGAGGTCATGGAGCATTTGATTTCATTGTGATGACAATAGCATGAAGCATTCTGATGATGGGCATGGTGCATTTCGATGACATGGTTCATGGAGCATTGAGATGAAAAGGGGCATGGAGCATTGTGATTACAAGAGTCTTGGAGCATTGTGATGACAAGGGCATGGAGCATCGTGAATGAGAAGGCCATGGAGCATTCTGATGACATGCGTCATGAAGTTTGTGATGACAAGGGATTGGAGCATTGTGATTCCAAGCGTCTTGTAGCATTGTGATGACAAGGGTCATGGAGCCTCGTGATGACAAGGCTGTGGATCATTAGGATGGCGGGTGTCACGGAACATTGTTATGACAGGGGTTATGGAGCATTGTGATGAGAGGGGTTATGGAGCATTGTGATGACAGGGGTTAAGGTACATTGTGATGTCAGGGGTCATCGAACATTGTGATGATAAATGCATGTAGCATTGTGATGACAGGAGTCATGGAGCACTGTGATGACAAGGGCATGGAGCACTGAGAGTAGAAGGCCAAGGATCATTCTGATGACATGTGTCATTGAGCATTGTGATGACAAGTGCATGGAGCATTGTGATTACAGGGGTCTTGGAGCATTGTGATGAAAAGGGCATGGATCATTGTGATGAAAAGGGCATGGGGCCTTGTCATGACAGGATTCAAGGAGCATACAGACAACAAGTGTCAGGGAGCATTTTGATGACAAGTGTATTGAGCATTGTGATGACAAAGGTCATGGAGCATTGTGATGAGGAGACCATGGATAATTGTGATGATGAGCGTCATGGGGCATTGTGAGGACAAGTGTTATGGAATATTGTGATCACAAGGGTTTGGAGCATTGTTATGACAGAGTTCATGGAGCATTTTGATTTCCTTGTGATGACAACAGCATGAAGCATTATGATGATGGGCATGGGGCATTGTGATGACAGGGTTCATGGAGCATTGAGATGAAAAGGGGCATGGAGCATTGTGATTACAGGGGTCTTGGAGCATTGTGATGAGAAGGGTCATGGAGCCTTGTGATGACAAGGTCATGGAACATCGTGATGGCAGTGTTCATGTAGCATTTTTATGACAGGGATAATGGAGCTTTGTAATGGCAACTGCATGGAGCACTGTGATGAGTAGGCCATGGAGTATTCTGATGACATGCGTCATGGAGCTCTGTGATGACAAGGGCATGGAGCAATGTGATGAGAGCTTTCATGGAGCATTGTGATAACATTGACATGGATCATTGTGATGCCAAGCGTCATGGATCTTTGTGATGACAAAAGTCATGGAGCATTTTGATGGCAAGTGCGTTGGCAATGTGATGAGAAAGGCAGGGAGCATTGTGATGACAGCGTCATGGAGCAATTTGATGAAAAGCGTTATGGAATATTTTGATGACAAGGGTTATGGAACACTGTGGTATCAGCGGTCATGGAGCATTTTGATGAAAAGAGTCATGGAGCATTTTGATGACAGGGGTTAAGGAACATTGTGATGTCAGGGGTCGTCGAATATTGTGATGATAAGTGCATGTAGCATTGTGATAACAGGAGTCATGGAGCATTGTGATGACAGGGGTGAGGGAGTATTGTGATGAATAGTGATGTAACATTGTGATATCAGTGGTGAGAGAGCATTTTGATGAGAAATGCATGGAGCATTGTGAAGACAATGGTTATGGAGCATTGTGATGACAAGATTGTGGAGCACTGTGCTGACAAGCTCATGGAGCATTGTGATGACAAGGGTCATGGAGCATTGTGCAGAGAAAGGCATAGAGCATTGGGATGACAAGGGTCAAAGAGCATTGTGATGAAAACTTCATGGAGCATTGTGGTTAAAATGGTCACAGAGACTGTTGATGACGAGGGCATGGACCATTGTGATAAAAATGGTCATGAAGCATTGTGATGACTGGAGTCACGGAGTATTGTGTTGACAGGGGTCATGGAGCATTGTGATAATAAGGGCATGGAGCATTGTGATGACAAGAACATGGAGCATTGGTCTAAAAAGTTTCATGGATTATTGCGATGACAGTTGGAATGGTGCATTGTGATGAAAAGGGCATGGAGCATTGTGATGACCAGGTCATGCAGTATTGTGAAGATAGGTGTCAGGGAGCACTGTGATGACATATGTAAAGGCCCATTGTGATGACAGTGGCATGGAGCATTGTGATGTCAAGTGTCATGGAGGATTCTGATAACAAAGATAATGGAGCATTGTGATGACAATGGCTTGGAGCATTGTGATGACAATGGTTAGGGAGCATTGTGCCGACAAGTGCATGGAGAATTGTGATGACATGGGTCATGGAGCATTCTGATGACAAGCTTGTGGAGTATTTTGATGACAATGGCAAGGAGCATTTTGAAGAAAACGGCATGGGGCATTGTGATGGAAAAGGCACGGAACACTGTTATACATGGGTTATGGTGGATTGTAATGACAAGGGCATAGAGCAATGTGATGAGAGTGTTCATGGAGCATTGTGATGACAATGACATGGGCATTGTGATGCCAAGTGTCATGGAGCTTTGTGATGACAAAGGTCATGGAGCATTTTGATGACAAGTGTGTGGTGCATTGAGATGAGAAGGGCAGGGAGCATTTTGATGACAGGATCATGAAGCAATTTGATAAAAAATGTAATGGAAAATTTTGATGACAGTGGTTATAAAACATTGTGATGTCAGGGTTAATGGAGCATAGGGATGAAAAGAGTCAAGGAACATTTTGATGACATGGGTTATGGAACATTGTGATGTCAGGGGTCATGGAACATTGTGATGATAAGGGGATGTAGCATTGTGATGGCAAGGGTCATGGTACATTGTGATTACACAGGTGAGGCAGTATTGTGATGACTAGAGATGGAACATTGTTATATATCTGGTGAGAGAGCTTTTGGATGAGAAGTGCATGGAGCATTGTGATTATAAGGTTTCTGGAGCATAGTGATGACAAGGGTGTGGACCGATGGGATGAAAATCACGTGGCACATTGTGACGACAAGGGTCATGGAGCACTGTTCTGACAAAGGCTTAGAGCATTGTGATGACAAGGGTTATGGAGCATTGTGATGAAAAGTTCATTGTGCATTGTTGTTACAAAGGTCAGAGAGCCTTGTGATGACGCAGGCATGGACCGTTGTGATGACAAACGTTATGAAGCATTGTGATGACTGGAGGCACTGAGCATTGTGATGACAGGGGTCATGGAGCATTGTGATGACAGAGGTCATGGAGAATTTTGATTTCATTTTGCTGACAATAGCCTGAAGCATTATGATGATGGGCATGATTCATTGTGATGACAGGGATCTTGGAGCATTGAGATGAAAAGGGGCATGTAGCACTGTGATTACAGGGGTCTTGGAGCATTGTTATGACTAGGGCATGGAGCATTTTGATGAGAAGGTCATGGAACATTCTGATGCCATGTGTCATGGAGCTTTGTGAAGACAAGGGCATGGAGCATTGTGATTACAGGGGTCTTGGAGCATTGTGATGACAGGTGTCATGGAGCCTTGTGATGACAAGGCCGTGGAACATTGTGATGGCAGGGGTCATGGAGCATTGTTATGACAGGTGTAATGGAGCATTGTCATGAGAAGGGCATGGAGCATTGTGATGAAAAGTTCATGGAGAATTGTGGTTACAAAGGTCACAGAGCCTTGTGATGATGCGGGCATGGATCACTGTGATGACAAATGTTATGAAGCACTGTGATGCCTGGAGTCAAGGAGCATTGTGATGACAGGGTTCATGGAGCACTGTGATGACAAGCGCATGGAGCATTGTGATGTCAGGGGCATGGAGCATTGGTCTGAAAAGTTTCATAGATTATTGTGATGACAGTGGACATGGTGCATTGTGATGATAAGGGCATGGATCATTGTGATGAGAATGTCATGCAGTATTGTGAAGACAGGTGTCAGGGAGCATTGTGATGACATATGTCATGGTCCATTGCGATGACAATGGCAGGGAGCATTGTGATGACTGGAGTCATGGAGCATTGTGATGACAGGGGTCATGGAGCTTTGTGATAACAAGGGCATGGAGCATTGTGATGACAAGGGCATGGAGCATTGGTCTAATATGTTTCATGGATTATTGCGATGAGAGTTGGAATGGCACATTGTGATGAAAAGGGCATGGAGCATTGTGATGCGAAGTGCCATGGAGGATTCTGATGATAAAGGTAATGGAGCATTTTGATGACAATGGCTTGGGGCATTGTGATGACAAGGGTCACGGAGCATTATGCTGACAACGGCATGGAGAATTGTGATGACAAGGGTCATGGAGCATTCTGATGACAAGCTTGTGGTGTATTTTGATGACAATGGCATGGAGCATTTTGATGAAAACGGCATGGGGCATTGTGATGAAAAAGGCAAGGAGCCTTTTCGAGACAGGTTACAAGGAGCATTCTGACGACAAGTGTCAGGGAGCATTGTGATGACAAGTGTTTTGAGAAATTTGATGACAAAGGTCATGGACATTGTGATGAAAAGGGCAAGGAGTATTTTGATGACAGGCATCATGGAGCATTGTGATTACAAGTGTTATGGAATTTTGTGATCACAAGGGTTTGGAGCACTGTGATGACAGTGGTCATGGATCATTATGATTTCAAGGAGCATAGAGCATTGTGATGTCAAGGGCAAGGAGTATTGTGCTGACAGGCATCATTGAGCATTGTGATGACAAGTGTTATGGAACTTTGTGATCACAAGTGTTTGGAGCATTATGATGACAGAGGTCATGGATCATTTTGATTTCAAGGAGCATCGAGCATTGTGATGTCAAGGGTAAGAAGCAATGTGATCCCAAGGTACATGGAGGATTGTGATGACAATGGTAATGGAGTATTGTGATGACAAGCGCATAGAGCATTGTAATGACAATGTCATGTAGCATTTTGCTGACAAAGGCAAGGAGCATTGTCATGACAGGGATCATGGAGCACTGTGAGGACAAGCGTAAGGATGCATTGTGAATACAGGGGTCATGGAGGATTGGGATGACAAGGACATGGATCATTGTGATGACAGGTGTCATGGAGCATTGGGCTGAAAATGTTCATGGAGTATTGTGATGACAGGCGTCATGGAGCATTGTGATGACAAGCGCATGGAGCATTGTGATGTCAGGGGCATGGAGCATTGGTCTGACAAGTTTCATATATTATTGTGATGACAGTGGACCTGGTGCATTGTGATAACAAGGGCATGTATCATTGTGATGAGAAGGTCATGGAGTATTGTGAATACAAGGGTAAGGGAGCATTGTGATGACATATGTCATGGTCCACTGCGATGACAATGGCAGGGAGCATTGTGATGCCAAATGAAATGGAGACTTGTGATGACAAAAATAATGGAGCATTGTGATGACTGGGGCTTGGAGCATTATGATGACAAGGGCCATTGAGAATTTTCATGACAATGTCATGAAGCATTGTGATGACAAGTTCCTGGAGCATTGTGATGAGAAAACCATGGAGCCTTTTGATGACAAATCTCATGGAGCATACTGATGAAAAGGGACATGGACCATTGTGATTACAGGGGTCTTGGAACATTGTGATGACATGGGCATGGAGCATTGTGAGGAGAAGGCCAAGGAGCATTCTAATGACATGTGTCATTGAGCTTTGTGTTGACAAGGGCATGGTGCACTGTGATTAAAGGGGTCTTGGAGCATTGTGATGAAAAGGGCATGGATCATTGTGATGAAAAGGGCATGGATCATTGTGATGAAAAAGGCATGGAGCCTTGTCATGACAGGTTTCACGGAGCATACAGACAACAAGTGTCAGGGAGCATTTTGATGACAAGTGTATTGAGCATTGTGATGACAAAGGTCATGGAGCATTGTGATGAGAAAACCATGGATAATTGTGATGACGAGAGTCATGGGACATTGTGATGACAAGTGTTATGGAATATTGTGAACACAAGGGTTTGGAGCATTGTTATGACAGAGGTCATGGAGCATTTTGATTTCATTGTGATGACAACAGCATGAAGCATTATGATGATGGGCATGGGGCATTGTGATGACAGGGTTCCTGGATCATTGAGATGAAAAGGGGCATGGAGCATTGTGATTACAGGGGTCTTGGAGCATTGTGATGAGAAGGGTCATGGAGCCTTGTGATGACAAGGTCATGGAACATCGTGATGGCAGTGTTCATGTAGCATTTTTATGACAGGGATAATGGAGCATTGTAATGGCAACTGCATGGAGCACTGTGATGAGTAGGCCATGGAGTATTCTGATGACATGCGTCATGGAGCTCTGTGATGACAAGGGCATGGAGCAATGTGATGAGAGCTTTCATGGAGCATTGTGATAACATTGACATGGATCATTGTGATGCCAAGCGTCATGGATCTTTGTGATGACAAAGGTCATGGAGCGTTTTGATGGCAAGTGCGTTGGCAATGTGATGAGAAGGGCAGGGAGCATTGTGATGACAGCGTCATGGAGCAATTTGATGAAAAGCGTTATGGAATATTTTGATGACAAGGGTTATGGAACACTGTGGTATCAGCGGTCATGGAGCATTTTGATGAAAAGAGTCATGGAGCATTTTGATGACAGGGGTTAAGGAACATTGTGATGTCAGGGGTCGTCGAATATTGTGATGATAAGTGCATGTAGCATTGTGATAACAGGAGTCATGGAGCATTGTGATGACAGGGGTGAGGGAGTATTGTGATGAATAGTGATGTAACATTGTGATATCAGTGGTGAGAGAGCATTTTGATGAGAAATGCATGGAGCATTGTGAAGACAATGGTTATGGAGCATTGTGATGACAAGATTGTGGAGCACTGTGCTGACAAGCTCATGGAGCATTGTGATGACAAGGGTCATGGAGCATTGTGCAGAGAAAGGCATAGAGCATTGGGATGACAAGGGTCAAAGAGCATTGTGATGAAAACTTCATGGAGCATTGTGGTTAAAATGGTCACAGAGACTGTTGATGACGAGGGCATGGACCATTGTGATAAAAATGGTCATGAAGCATTGTGATGACTGGAGTCACGGAGTATTGTGTTGACAGGGGTCATGGAGCATTGTGATAATAAGGGCATGGAGCATTGTGATGACAAGAACATGGAACATTGGTCTAAAAAGTTTCATGGATTATTGCGATGACAGTTGGAATGGTGCATTGTGATGAAAAGAGCATGGAGCATTGTGATGACCAGGTCATGCAGTATTGTGAAGATAGGTGTCAGGGAGCATTGTGATGACATATGTAAAGGCCCATTGTGATGACAGTGGCATGGAGCATTGTGATGCCAAGTGTCATGGAGGATTCTGATAACAAAGATAATGGAGCATTGTGATGACAATGGCTTGGAGCATTGTGATGACAATGGTGAGGGAGCATTGTGCCGACAAGTGCATGGAGAATTGTGATGACATGGGTCATGGAGCATTCTGATGACAAGCTTGTGGAGTATTTTGATGACAATGGCAAGGAGCATTTTGAAGAAAACGGCATGGGGCATTGTGATGGAAAAGGCACGGAACACTGTTATACATGGGTTATGGTGGATTGTAATGACAAGGGCATAGAGCAATGTGATGAGATTGTTCATGGAGCATTGTGATGACAATGACATGGGCATTGTGATGCCAAGTGTCATGGAGCTTTGTGATGACAAAGGTCATGGAGCATTTTGATGACAAGGGTGTGGTGCATTGTGATGAGAAGGGCAGGGAGCATTTTGATGACAGGATCATGAAGCAATTTGATAAAAAATGGAATGGAAAATTTTGATGACAGTGGTTATAAAACATTGTGATGTCAGGGTTAATGGAGCATAGGGATGAAAAGAGTCAAGGAGCATTTTGATGACATGGGTTATGGAACATTGTGATGTCAGGGGTCATGGAACATTGTGATGATAAGGGGATGTAGCATTGTGATGGCAAGGGTCATGGTACATTGTGATTACACGGGTGAGGCAGTATTGTGATGACTAGAGATGGAACATAGTTATATATCTGGTGAGAGAGCTTTTGGATGAGAAGTGCATGGAGCATTGTGATTATAAGGTTTCTGGAGCATAGTGATGACAAGGGTGTGGACCGATGGGATGAAAAACACGTGGCACATTGTGACGACAAGGGTCATGGAGCACTCTTCTGACAAAGGCTTAGAGCATTGTGATGACAAGGGTTTTGGAGCATTGTGATGAAAAGTTCATTGTGCATTGTGGTTACAAAGGTCAGAGAGCCTTGTGATGACACAGGCATGGACCGTTGTGATGACAAACTTTATGAAGCATTGTGATGACTGGAGGCACTGAGCATTGTGATGACAGGGGTCATGGAGCATTGTGATGACAGAGGTCATGGAGAATTTTGATTTCATTTTGCTGACAATAGCCTGAATCATTATGATGATGGGCATGATGCATTGTGATGACAGGGATCTTGGAGCATTGAGATGAAAAGGGGCATGTAGCACTGTGATTACAGGGGTCTTGGAGCATTGTTATGACAAGGGCATGGAACATTTTGATGAGAAGGTCATGGAACATTCTGATGCCATGTGTCATGGAGCTTTGTGAAGACAAGGGCATGGAGCATTGTGATTACAGGGGTCTTGGAGCATTGTGATGACAGGTGTCATGGAGCCTTGTGATGACAAGGCCGTGGAACATTGTGATGGCAGGGGTCATGGAGCATTGTTATGACAGGTGAAATGGAGCATTGTCATGAGAAGGGCATGGAGCATTGTGATGAAAAGTTCATGGAGAATTGTGGTTTCAAAGGTCACAGAGCCTTGTGATGATGCGGGCATGGATCACTGTGATGACAAATGTTATGAAGCACTGTGATGCCTGGAGTCAAGGAGCACTATGATGACAGGGTTCATGGAGCACTGTGATGACAAGCACATGGAGCATTGTGATGTCAGGGGCATGGAACATTGGTCTGAAAGGTTTCATAGATTATTGTGATGACAGTGGACATGGTGCATTGTGATGATAAGGGCATGGATCATTGTGATGAGAATGTCATGCAGTATTGTGAAGACAGGTGTCAGGGAGCATTGTTATGACATATGTCATGGTCCATTGCGATGACAATGGCAGGGAGCATTGTGATGACTGGAGTCATGGAGCATTGTGATGACAGGGGTCATGGAGCTTTGTGATAACAAGGGCATGGAGCATTGTGATGACAAGGGCATGGAGCATTGGTCTATTATGTTTCATGGATTATTGCGATGACAGTTGGAATGGCACATTGTGATGAAAAGGGCATGGAGCATTGTGATGCGAAGTGCCATGGAGGATTCTGATGATAAAGGTAATGGAGCATTTTGATGACAATGGCTTGGGGCATTGTGATGACAAGGGTCACGGAGCATTATGCTGACAACGGCATGGAGAATTGTGATGACAAGGGTCATGGAGCATTCTGATGACAAGCTTGTGGTGTATTTTGATGACAATGGCATGGAGCATTTTGATGAAAACGGCATGGGGCATTGTGATGAAAAAGGCAAGGAGCCTTTTCGAGACAGGTTACAAGGAGCATTCTGACGACAAGTGTCAGGGAGCATTGTGATGACAAGTGTTTTGAGAAATTTGATGACAAAGGTCATGGACATTGTGATGAAAAGGGCAAGGAGTATTTTGATGACAAGCATCATGGAGCATTGTGATTACAAGTGTTATGGAATTTTGTGATCACAAGGGTTTGGAGCACTGTGATGACAGTGGTCATGGATCATTATGATTTCAAGGAGCATAGAGCATTGTGATGTCAAGGGCAAGGAGTATTGTGCTGACAGGCATCATTGAGCATTGTGATGACAAGTGTTATGGAACTTTGTGATCACAAGTGTTTGGAGCATTATGATGACAGAGGTCATGGATCATTTTGATTTCAAGGAGCATCGAGCATTGTGATGTCAAGGGTAAGAAGCAATGTGATCCCAAGGTACATGGAGGATTGTGATGACAATGGTAATGGAGTATTGTGATGACAAGCGCATAGAGCATTGTAATGACAATGTCATGTAGCATTTTGCTGACAAAGGCAAGGAGCATTGTGATGACAGGGATCATGGAGCACTGTGATGACAAGCGTAAGGATGCATTGTGAATACAGGGGTCATGGAGGATTGGGATGACAAGGGCATGGATCATTGTGATGACAAGTGTCATGGAGCGTTGGGCTGAAAATGTTCATGGAGTATTGTGATGACAGGCGTCATGGAGCATTGTGATGACAAGCGCATGGAGCATTGTGATATCAGGGGCATGGAGCATTGGTCTGACAAGTTTCATATATTATTGTGATGACAGTGGACCTGGTGCATTGTGATAACAAGGGCATGTATCATTGTGATGAGAAGGTCATGGAGTATTGTGAATACAAGGGTAAGGGAGCATTGTGATGACATATGTCATGGTCCACTGCGATGACAATGGCAGGGAGCATTGTGATGCCAAATGAAATGGAGACTTGTGATGACAAAAGTAATGGAGCATTGTGATGACTGGGCTTGGAGCATTATGATGACAAGGGCCATTGAGAATTTTCATGACAATGTCATGAAGCATTGTGATGACAAGTTCCTGGAGCATTGTGATGAGAAAACCATGGAGCCTTTTGATGACAAATCTCATGGAGCATACTGATGAAAAGGGACATGGACCATTGTGATTGCAGGGGTCTTGGAACATTGTGATGACATGGGCATGGAGCATTGTGAGGAGAAGGCCAAGGAGCATTCTAATGACATGTGTCATTGAGCTTTGTGTTGACAAGGGCATGGTGCACTGTGATTAAAGGGGTCTTGGAGCATTGTGATGAAAAGGGCATGGATCATTGTGATGAAAAAGGCATGGAGCCTTGTCATGACAGGTTTCACGGAGCATACAGACAACAAGTGTCAGGGAGCATTTTGATGACAAGTGTATTGAGCATTGTGATGACAAAGGTCATGGAGCATTGTGATGAGAAAACCATGGATAATTGTGATGACGAGAGTCATGGGACATTGTGATGACAAGTGTTATGGAATATTGTGAACACAAGGGTTTGGAGCATTGTTATGACAGAGGTCATGGAGCATTTTGATTTCCTTGTGATGACAACAGCATGAAGCATTATGATGATGGGCATGGGGCATTGCGATGACAGGGTTCCTGGATCATTGAGATGAAAAGGGGCATGGAGCATTGTGATTACAGGGGTCATGGAGCATTGTGATGAGAAGGGTCATGGAGCCTTGTGATGACAAGGTCATGGAACATCGTGATGGCAGTGTTCATGTAGCATTTTTATGACAGGGATAATGGAGCATTGTAATGGCAACTGCATGGAGCACTGTGATGAGTAGGCCATGGAGTATTCTGATGACATGCGTCATGGAGCTCTGTGATGACAAGGGCATGGAGCAATGTGATGAGAGCTTTCATGGAGCATTGTGATAACATTGACATGGATCATTGTGATGCCAAGCGTCATGGATCTTTGTGATGACAAAGGTCATGGAGCGTTTTGATGGCAAGTGCGTAGGCAATGTGATGAGAAGGGCAGGGAGCATTGTGATGACAGCGTCATGGAGCAATTTGATGAAAAGCGTTATGGAATATTTTGATGACAAGGGTTATGGAACACTGTGGTATCAGCGGTCATGGAGCATTTTGATGAAAAGAGTCATGGAGCATTTTGATGACAGGGGTTAAGGAACATTGTGATGTCAGGGGTCGTCGAATATTGTGATGATAAGTGCATGTAGCATTGTGATAACAGGAGTCATGGAGCATTGTGATGACAGGGGTGAGGGAGTATTGTGATGAATAGTGATGTAACATTGTGATATCAGTGGTGAGAGAGCATTTTGATGAGAAATGCATGGAGCATTGTGAAGACAATGGTTATGGAGCATTGTGATGACAAGATTGTGGAGCACTGTGCTGACAAGCTCATGGAGCATTGTGATGACAAGGGTCATGGAGCATTGTGCAGAGAAAGGCATAGAGCATTGGGATGACAAGGGTCAAAGAGCATTGTGATGAAAACTTCATGGAGCATTGTGGTTAAAATGGTCACAGAGACTGTTGATGACGAGGGCATGGACCATTGTGATAAAAATGGTCATGAAGCATTGTGATGACTGGAGTCACGGAGTATTGTGTTGACAGGGGTCATGGAGCATTGTGATAATAAGGGCATGGAGCATTGTGATGACAAGAACATGGAGCATTGGTCTAAAAAGTTTCATGGATTATTGCAATGACAGTTGGAATGGTGCATTGTGATGAAAAGGGCATGGAGCATTGTGATGACCAGGTCATGCAGTATTGTGAAGATAGGTGTCAGGGAGCACTGTGATGACATATGTAAAGGCCCATTGTGATGACAGTGGCATGGAGCATTGTGATGCCAAGTGTCATAGAGGATTCTGATAACAAAGATAATGGAGCATTGTGATGACAATGGCTTGGAGCATTGTGATGACAATGGTGAGGGAGCATTGTGCCGACAAGTGCATGGAGAATTGTGGTGACATGGGTCATGGAGCATTCTGATGACAAGCTTGTGGAGTATTTTGATGACAATGGCAAGGAGCATTTTGAAGAAAACGGCATGGGGCATTGTGATGGAAAAGGCACGGAACACTGTTATACATGGGTTATGGTGGATTGTAATGACAAGGGCATAGAGCAATGTGATGAGAGTGTTCATGGAGCATTGTGATGACAATGACATGGGCATTGTGATGCCAAGTGTCATGGAGCTTTGTGATGACAAAGGTCATGGAGCATTTTGATGACAAGGGTGTGGTGCATTGTGATGAGAAGGGCAGGGAGCATTTTGATGACAGGATCATGAAGCAATTTGATAAAAAATGTAATGGAAAATTTTGATGACAGTGGTTATAAAACATTGTGATGTCAGCGTTAATGGAGCATAGGGATGAAAAGAGTCAAGGAGCATTTTGATGACATGGGTTATGGAACATTGTGATGTCAGGGGTCATGGAACATTGTGATGATAAGGGGATGTAGCATTGTGATGGCAAGGGTCATGGTACATTGTGATTACACGGGTGAGGCAGTTTTGTGATGACTAGAGATGGAACATTGTTATATATCTGGTGAGAGAGCTTTTGGATGAGAAGTGCATGGAGCATTGTGATTATAAGGTTTCTGGAGCATAGTGATGACAAGGGTGTGGACCGATGGGATGAAAAGCACGTGGCACATTGTGACGACAAGGGTCATGGAGCACTGTTCTGACAAAGGCTTAGAGCATTGTGATGACAAGGGTTATGGAGCATTGTGATGAAAAGTTCATTGTGCATTGTGGTTACAAAGGTCAGAGAGCCTTGTGATGACGCAGGCATGGACCGTTGTGATGACAAACGTTATGAAGCATTGTGATGACTGGAGGCACTGAGCATTGTGATGACAGGGGTCATGGAGCATTGTGATGACAGAGGTCATGGAGAATTTTGATTTCATTTTGCTGACAATAGCCTGAATCATTATGATGATGGGCATGATGCATTGTGATGACAGGGATCTTGGAGCATTGAGATGAAAAGGGGCATGTAGCACTGTGATTACAGGGGTCTTGGAGCATTGTTATGACAAGGGCATGGAGCATTTTGATGAGAAGGTCATGGAACATTCTGATGCCATGTGTCATGGAGCTTTGTGAAGACAAGGGCATGGAGCATTGTGATTACAGGGGTCTTGGAGCATTGTGATGACAGGTGTCATGGAGCTTTGTGATAACAAGGGCATGGAGCATTGTGATGACAAGGGCATGGAGCATTGTTCTGTTTCATGGATTATTGCGATGACAGTTGGAATGGCACATTGTGATGAAAAGGGCATGGAGCATTGTGATGCGAAGTGCCACGGAGGATTCTGATTATAAAGGTAATGGAGGATTTTGATGACAATGGCCTGGGGCATTGTGATGACAAGGGTCACAGAGCATTATGCTGACAACGGCATGGAGAATTGTGATGACAAGGGTCATGGAGCATTCTGATGACAAGCTTGTGGTGTATTTTGATGACAATGGCATGGAGCATTTTGATGAAAACGGCATGGGGCATTGTGATGAAAAAGGCAAGGAGCCTTTTCGAGACAGGTTACAAGGAGCATTCTGACGACAAGTGTCAGGGAGCATTGTGATGACAAGTGTATTGAGAATTTTGATGACAAAGGTCATGGACATTGTGATGAAAAGGGCAAGGAGTATTTTGATGACAGGCATCATGGAGCATTGTGATTACAAGTGTTATGGAAGTTTGTGATCACAAGGGTTTGGAGCACTGTGATGACAGTGGTCATGGATCATTTTGATTTCAAGGAGCATAGAGCATTGTGATGTCAAGGGCAAGGAGTATTGTGCTGACAGGCATCATTGAGCATTGTGATGACAAGTGTTATGGAACTTTGTGATCACAAGTGTTTGGAGCATTATGATGACAGAGGTCATGGATCATTTTGATTTCAAGGAGCATCGAGCATTGTGATGTCAAGGGTAAGAAGCAATGTGATCCCAAGGTACATGGAGTATTGTGATGACAATGGTAATGGAGTATTGTGATGACAAGCGCATAGAGCATTGTAATGACAATGTCATGTAGCATTTTGCTAACAAAGGCAAGGAGCATTGTGATGACAGGGATCATGGAGCACTGCGATGACAAGCGTAAGCATGCATTGTGAATACAGGGGTCATGGAGGATTGGGATGACAAGGGCATGGATCATTGTGATGACAAGTGTCATGGAGCATTGGGCTGAAAATGCTCATGGAGTATTGTGATGATAGGCGTCATGGAGCATTGTGATGACAAGCGCATGGAGCATTGTGATGTCAGGGGCATGGAGCATTGGTCTGACATGTTTCATATATTATTGTGATGACAGTGGACCTGGCGCATTGTGATAACAAGGGCATGTATCATTGTGATGAGAAGGTCATGGAGTATTGTGAATACAAGTGTAAGGGAGCATTGTGATGACATATGTCATGGTCCATTGCGATGACAATGGCAGGGAGCATTGTGATGCCAAATGAAATGGAGACTTGTGATGACAAAAATAATGGAGCATTGTGATGACTGGGGCTTGGAGCATTATGATGACAAGGGCCATTGAGAATTTTCATGACATGTCATGAAGCATTGTGATGACAAGTTCCTGGAGCATTGTGATGAGAAAACCATGGAGCCTTTTGATGACAAATCTCATGGAGCATACTGATGAAAAGGGACATGGACCATTGTGATTACAGGGTTCTTGGAACATTGTGATGACATGGGCATGGAGCATTGTGAGGAGAAGGCCAAGGAGCATTCTAATGACATGTGTCATTGAGCTTTGTGTTGACAAGGGCATGGTGCACTGTGATTAAAGGGGTCTTGGAGCATTGTGATGTAAAGGGCATGGATCATTGTGATGAAAAGGGCATGGATCATTGTGATGAAAAAGGCATGGAGCCTTGTCATGACAGGGTACAAGGAGCATACAGACAAAAAGGGTCAGGGAGCATTTTGATGACAAGTGTATTGAGCATTGTGATGACAAAGGTCATGGAGCATTGTGATGAGAAGTCCATGGATAATTGTGATGACGAGAGTCATGGGACATTGTGATGACAAGTGTTATGGAATATTGTGATCACAAGGGTTTGGAGCATTGTTATGACAGAGGTCATGGAGCATTTTGATTTCATTGTGATGACAATAGCATGAAGCATTATGATGATGGGCATGGTTCACTGTGATGACAGGGTTCATGGATCACTGAGATGAAAAGGGGCATGGAGCATTGTGATGAGAAGGGTCATGGAGCCTTGTGATGACAAGGCCATGTACCATCGTGATGGCAGGTGTCATGGAGCATTGTTATGACAGGGTTAATGGAGCATTGTGATGGCAAGGGCATGGAGCATTGTGATGAGAAAGCCATGGAGCATTCTGATGACATGTGTCATGGAGCTTTGTGATGACAAGGGCATGGAGCAATGTGATGTGAAGGCCCTGGAACATTGTGATGACATGTGTCATGGAGCTTTGTGATGACAAGGCCGTAGAACATTGTGATGGCAGGGGTCATGGAGCATTGGGCTGAAAATTCTCATGAAGTATTGTGATGACAGGGGTCATGGAGCATTTTGATTACTAGGGAATGGAGCATTGTGATTACAACGGTCCCGGATCATTGTGTTGTCAGGTGTCATGGAGTGTTGTGATGACAGTGGTCATGGAGAATGGGGATGACAGTGGTCAGGGAGCATTGTGATGACAAGGGAATGGAGCATGGTGATGACAAAGTCCTGGAGCATTGTGATGAGAAGACCATGGATACTTTTGATGAGAAATCTCATGGAGCATTCTGCTGAAAAGGGGCATGGTGCATTGTGATTACAGCGGTCTCAGAACATTGTGATGACAAGGGCATGGAGCATTGTGATGTGAAGGCCATGGAACATTGTGATGACATGTGTCATGGAGCTTTGTGATGACAAGGGCATGGATCATTGTGATCACAGGGGTTTTGAGCACTGTGATGACAAGTGTCATGGAGCCTTGTGATGACAAGGCCGTGGATCATTTTGATGGCAGGGGTCATCGAGCATTGTTATGACAGGGGTAATGGAGCATTTTGATCAGAAGGACATGGAGCATTGCTCTGAAATATTTCATGGATTATTGTGATGAGAGTGGGCATGGAGCACTGTGATGACAAGGGCACGGAACACTGTGATACATGGGTCATGGGTCATGGAACTTTGCGATGACAAGTCATGGAGCATTGTGATGACACGGGCATGGAGCATTGTGATTATAGGGGCATGGAGCATAGGTCTGACAAGTTTCATTGATTATTGTGATGACAGTGGACATGGTGCATTGTGATGACAAGGGCACGGATCATTGTGAAGAGAAGGTCATGGAGTATTGTGAAGACAGGTGACAGGGAGCATTGTGATGACATATGTCATGGTCCATTGCGATGACAATGGCAGGGAGTATTGTGATCCCAATTATAATGGAGGATTGTGATGACAAATATAATGGAGCACTGTGATGACTAGGGCTTGGATCATTATGATGACAAGGGCCATTGAGAATTTTCATGACAAGTTCGTGAAGCCAAGGTACTGGAGCATTGTGATGAGAAAACCTTGGAGCCTTGTGATGACAAATCTCATGGAGCATACTGATGAAAAGGGTCATGGACCATTGTGATTACAGGGGTCTTGGAACATCGTGATGACAAGGGCATGGAGCATTGTGAGGAGAAGACCAAGGAGCTTTCTGTTGGCATGCGTCATTGAGCTATGTGATGACAAGGGCATGGAGCATTGTGATTACAGGGGTCTTGGAGCACTGTGATGAAATGGGCATGGATCATTGTGATGAAAAAGGCATGGAGCCTTGTCATGACAGGGTTCAAGGAGCATACAGACAACAAGTGTAAGGGAACAATTTTGATGACATGTGTATTGAGTATTGTGATGACAAAGTCATGGAGCATTGTGATGAGATGACCATGGATAACTGTAATGACGAGCCTCATGGGGCATTGTAATGACAAGTGTTATGGAATATTGTGATCACAAGGCTTTGGAGCATTGTTATGACAAAAGTCATGGAGCATATTGATTTCATTGTGATGACAATAGCATGAAGCATTATGATGATGGGCATGGTGCATTGTGATGACAGGGTTCATGGATCACTGAGATGAAAAGGGGCATGGAGCATTGTGATTACAGGGGTCTTGGAGCATTGTGATGAGAAGGGTCATGGAGCCATGTGTTGACAAGTCCATGGATTATCGTTATGGCAGGGGTCATGGAGCATTGTTATGACTGGTGTAATGGAGCATTGTGATGGCAAGGGCATGGAGCATTGTGATGAGAAGGCCATGGAGCATTCTGATGACATGTGTCATGGAGCTTTGTGATGACAAGATACTGGAGCAATGTGATGAGAGCGTTCATTGAACATTGTGATGACAATGACATGGAACATTGTGATGCCAAGTGTCATGGAGCATTTTGATGACAAAGTTCATGGAGCATTTTGATGTCAAGTGCAATGTGCACTGTGATGAGAAGGGCAGGGAGCATTGTGATGACTCGAGTGGTCATGGAGCATTTTGATGAAAATTGTCATGGAACTTTTTGATGACAGTGGTTATGGAATATTGTAATGACAGGGGTCATGGAGCATTTTGATGAAAAGGGTCATGGAGCATTTTGATGACAGGGCTTACGGAACACTGTGATGTCTGGGGTCATCGAACATTGTGATGATAAGTGCATGTAGCATTGTGATGACAGGTGTCATACAACATTGTGATGACAGAGGTGAGGGAGTATTGTGACGAATAGTGATGTAACATTGGGATATCAGTGGCAAGAGAGCATTTTGATGAGAAGTGCATGGAGCATTGTGATGACAAGATTGTGGAGCACTGTGATGACAAGCACATGGCGCATTGTGATGGCATGTGTCATGGAGCACTGTGCTGACAAGCGCATGGAGCACTGTGATGACAAGTGTCATGGAACATTGTGCTGAGAAAAGCATAGAGCATTTTGATGACAAGGGTCAAAGTGCATTGTGATGAAAAGTTCATGGAGCATTGTGGTTAAAAATGTCACAGAGACTGTTGATGATGAGGGCATGGACCATTGTGATGACAACGTCCTGGAGCACTGTGATGTGAAGACCATGGAAACTTGTAATGACTAGTCTCATGTAGCATTCTGATGAAAAGGCGCATGGAGCATTGTGATTACAGGTGTCTTGTAGCATTGTGATGACAAGGGCATTGAACATTATGATGAGAAGGCCATGGAGCATTCTGATGACATGCGTCTTGGAGCTTTGTGATGACAAGTGCAAGGAGCATTGTGATCACAGGTGTCTTGGAGCATTGTGATGAAAACTGCATGGATCATTGTGAGGAAAAAGGCATGGAGCCTTGTCAGGAACGATTTCAAGGTGCATACTGATGGCAATAGTCAGGGAGCATTGTGCCGACAAGTGTATTGAGCATTGTGATGACAAAAATCATGGTGCATTGTGATGAGAAAACCATGGATAATTGTGATGACCAGCGTCATGGGGCATTTTGATGACAAGTATTATGGAACATTGTGATCACAAGGGTTTGGAGCATTGTGATGACAGAGGTCATGGAGCATTTTGATTTCATTGTGATGACAATAGCATGAAGCATTATGATGATGGGCATGGTGCATTGTGATGACAGCGTTCATTGAGCATTGTGATGAAAAGTGGCATGGATCATTGTTCTGACAAGTTTCATGTATTATTGTGATAAGAGTGGACATGGCACATTGTGACGACAAGGGCTTGGAGCACTGTGATGACAAGGTCATGGATTATTGTGAAGAAAGGTGTCAGGGAGCATTGTGATGAAATATGTCATGTTCCAGTTTGAGGAAAATATCATTGAGCATTGTGTTGCCAAGTGTCCTGGAGGATTGTTGTGACAAAGTAAAGGAGCATTGTGATGACAAGGGCATGGAGCATTTTGATATCATGGGCCATTGATAATCTTAATGTCCATGTCGTGAAACATTGTGATGACAAGAGCATGGAGCTTCCTATGACAGGGGTCATGGAGCATCGTGATGACAAGTGCTTGGAGTATTGTGATGACAAGAGCATATAACATTGTGATGTGAAGTGTCATGGAGCATTGTAATGACAAGGACGTGGAGATTTGTGAGGACAAGGGACATTGAGCTTTGAGATGACAAGGCATGGAGCATGGTGATGGCAAAACCGTGGAACATTGTGATGAGAAGACCTTGGGTAATTGTGATGTCGAGCATCATGGAGCACTGTAAGGACAAATGGCATGAAGCATTGTGATGACAGGTGTCAGGGAGCATTGTGATGAGAGGGGTCATAGAGCATTGTGATGACAAGGGCATGAAGCATTGTGATGACAAGTGCATGGAGCATTGTGATGACAAGTGCGTGGAGCATTGCAATGACAAGTGCATGGAGAATTGTGATGAAAAGAGCATGTAACATTGTGATGAGATGTGTCATGTAGCATTGTGATGACAAGGACGTGGAGAACTGTGATGACAAGGGACATGGAGCATTGTGATAACCAGGGCATGGAGCATTGTGATGACAGGGGACATGGAGCTTTATTATGACAAGGGCCTTGGTGCATTCTGACAAATGATATCACTTATGAAGGGAATGTAAACATGGCTACATATGAACTGAATTAGGGAAGAGAACAGATTCTCAGATTTAGAAAACACACTTATGCTTGCTTAAGGGGAAAGAGAGGTGGGGAGATGCACAAAATAAAAGTTTGATATTAGCACAGGAACCGTTCCATAATCCAAAAACAGAAGAGACAAGCCCTACTCCATTCTCAATGAATGGAACTCAACATCCCTATTGCGCGGAGAGAAATATATCTGACTAGTAAGAATTTTAAAACCTATGTATTGATATGTCTCTATAAGGGAATCAAGGGTGTCTACAACGACATAAACATGTCAGTGAGAATCAGCTCAAACCCACTATAAAAATGAATTTCAAAACAAAACATAAAAATAGTAAAATTCTTACACAATTACTTTACGCGTTCTGATGAAACATGGAATGACCATATCTACAATGACAGCTTGATTTGGCATAAGGCTGGTCAAGTGAGACTGAGAGGACTGGTGAGATTGGGTGAAAAAATGCAGACCCTTTAAAGAAATAATGCCTGCCACCCATTCCATGGTTCCCAACTCTCCAGGTAGAAAGGAATATCACTACAGTTATAACATGTATGGGCACGTAGAGAATGGAAACGCACTGATGGTGAAAGGTTTCTAAAACTCTACTACATTTTTCTCTCCTTGTGCTCCAGTTTTACATTCCAACTCCTTTAGTATCAATCTCCCAACTTGGAGAGTCAGTCCCTATAACCTCCTGATTCGCACAGTGGGCAAATTGTGCAGAGGATATAAGGGAAGAGAGAGAACCAAAGAGAGAGTAGCTGTAGGCATTTGGACAGCCACATGTCACTCTAATTTTCCGTCATGAAGAGGAATTAACCAAAGTCTCATCCTGCCCCCCCAGAACAAGTATAGGTCCTGAAGCAAAATTGTGGATTTGCGGTCAGCTCACAAAAACGCGAGTTGAAAAATGGAGCTCAGGGCCACAGCAATTCACTAACCTGCAGAGTTAAAAAGGACTACTCTCTTCCAAAAAATCTGTTGAGGGAAAGCCACGAGGCGGAATTGAAAATGAGGCTGAATGGCATGAAACAGATTTCAAGAGGTACACTGGAATCACCTTAAAACACAGGAAAAGCATCACAACTTCGAAAATTATGGAAATGGCCATAAAGAGCGTATGGGTTTTCACATGAATATATTCAGGAGAAGATGCATACGCGGTTTTTGGTCAAGCAAGCAAGTGGGCAATGCAAATCTGCACAACAAAGAAGTATCACTTCCCACCGGTCAAAAGGGACATCCACAAAATGTGTAAAAAACAAAAAGGCAAGACAGGCCCTGGAGAACAGGGAGCCTTGTTATGCTGATGGGCGGGATGTAAATTGCCAACTGCAACTCTGGAGGAGTGCATTGTGTTCACAAAAACAAGTAAAAAACAGAGCTACAGAGCCAAGGGCGCTTCCAGTCTAGGGAATATATCTTGGGAAAACTGAAAATCAATAAGACACAGCCACCCCCAAATTTAGGGCTGCTCTGCTTACAAGAACCTCAACTTGTGTACACCTTAAATTTCCCAGGAAAGATAAAAATCATTCAAAAATTCGTGGTACTTATGTCAGATGGATTATCCCTCAACCATGAAATCCATGTCATAAGACCAGTAGCAGCAAAGTGAATGGATTCAGGTACGATGATTCTAAGTGAAATAAGTCACAAGCAAAAGAAACTTTTAATAAGATATCACTTATGAAGATCCTGTAAACATGGCTACACATGAACTGAGTTAGGAAAGAGAACAGAGTCTCACATTTAGAAAACTCTCTTATGCCTGCTTAAGGGGGAAGGAGAAGTAGGGTGATGCATACAACCAGAGTTTGATATAAGCACAGGTACCGTTCCAAAAACCAACTATGGAATAGACAAGACCTACACCTTCCTCAGTGAAAGGGACTCCAAACCCCATATTTCCCGCAGAGGAATAAATCTGACTAGTAAGAATCTTAAAACCTCTGTATTGATATATCTCCGTAAGGGAATCAAGTGTGTCTAGACTGGCATAAACATGGCAGCGAGAATCAGCTCAAACCCACTGTAAACAGGAATTTCACAGACAAAACAACCAAAAAAAAAACAGGGAAATTCTTTACAATTACATCAGGTTATCTGCTGGAACCTGGAACGACCCTATCTACAATGACAGCTGATTGTGGCATAAGGCTGGACACTTGGGCCTGAGAGGATTTGTGAGATTGGGTGAGAAAATGCGGTCGCTTTAAAGCAATAATGCATGGCCCCCATTCCATGGGTACCAACTCTCCAGGTTGAAGGGAATATTACTACAGCTATAACATGTACGGGAAACCTAGAGAATGGACACACTGTGAATATGAAATGTTTCAAAAATTCAACGAATAGTCCCATTCGTGGTGCTCCGGTTTCACATTCCAACTGCTTTACTATCAATCTCCCAACTTGGAGAGACAGCCCCTTTAACCTCCTGGTTCGCACAGGTTGCAAATTTGGCAGAGTATGGAAGTGATGAGGGAGAATCAATGAGAGAGTAGCTGTTAGGCATTTGGACGGGCACATATCACTATAATTTCGTGGCAGGAAGAAGAATTAACCAAAGTCTCAGCCACCCACTGGAAACCAGTATAGTTTCTGAACAAAAATTTTGGACTTGCGTTCAGCTCAAAAAAAAACGAGTTGGAAAATGGAGCTCAGGGGCCCAGCAATTCACCAACTGGCATAGTAATAAAGGACAACTATCCGCCAAATATCTGTGGAGCGAAGGCAACAAGGCGGACTTGAAAGCGAGGCAGAATAGCAGGAAACAGATTTCAAGAGGTACGTTGGAATCGCCTGTAAAGCACAGGAAGAGGGGCACAACTTCGACAATGATGCACTTGGCCAAAAAGGATGTATGCGTTTTCTCCTGAATATATTCAGGAGAAAACGTATACAACCTTTTTGGCCAAGCAAGCAAGCGGGAAATGCAAATCTCCACTACAAAGTAGTATCACTTCCGCCCCAGTCAAAAGGGATATCCACAAAATTTGTAAAAACCAGAAAGGCAAGACAGGCCCTGGAGAACTGGGAGCCATGTTATGCTGATGGGCGGGATGTAAATTGCCAACTGCCATACTGGAGGAGTGCACTGTGTTCCCGAAAACAAGTAAACAACAGAGCTACAGAGCCAATGGCACTTCCAGTCTAGGGAATATACCTTGGGAAAACTGAAAATCAATAAGACAGAGCCACCCCAAAATTTAGGGCTGCACTGCTTACAAGAACCTCAACTTGTGTTCACCTTAAATATCCCAGGCAATATAAAAATGGCTCAAAAAACTGTGGTACTTAAGTACGATGGAATATCCCTCAGCCATGATCTCATAGTCATAAGAACTGTAGCAGCAAAATGAGTGGATTCAGGTACGATGATTCTAACTGAAATACGTCACACAGAAATAGAAACTTATCATAAAATAGCATTTATGGAGATCCTGTAATCATGGCAACACTTGAACTGAGGTAGGAAAGAGAAGAGAGTCTCACATTTAGAAAACACTCTTAAGCCTGCTTAAGGGGGAAGGAGAGGTGGGGTGATGCGTAAAACCAGAGTTTGATATCAGCACAGGAACCATTTCGGAAACCAACTATGGTATAGACAAGACCTACACCTTCCTCAGTGAAAGGAATTCAAAACCCCATATTTCCCGCAGAGGAATATATCTGACTAGTAAGAATCTAAAACCTATGTATTGATATGTCTATGTAAGGGAATCAAGGGTGTCCAGACTGGCATAAACTTGGCATTGAGAATCAGCTCAAACACACTATAAAAAGGAATTTCAAAAACAAAAAAGAAAAACAGGGAAATTCTTTACAATTCGTTCAGGGTCTGTGATGAAACCTGGAATGACCCTGTCTACAAAGACCTCTGGATGTTGCATAAGGCTGGACTCTTGGGACTGAGAGGATTTGTGAGATAGTTTGAGCAAATGCATACCCTTTAAAGCAATAATGCTTGGCACCCATTCCATGGGTCTCAACTCTCCAGGTTGTAGGGAATATTACTACAGTTATAACATGTACGGGAAACCTAGCGATTGGACACACTGTGAATATGAAAGGTTTCTAAAACTCAACAAATACTCCCTCTCCTGGTTGCTCCGGTTTGACTCTCCAACTGCTTTACTATCAATCTCCCAAATTGGAGAGACAGCCCCTTTAAACTCCTGGTTCCTACAAGTTGGCAATTTGGCAGAGGATGAAAGGGAAGAGGGAGACCAATGAGAGAGTAGCTGTTAGGCATTTGGACGGGCACCTGTCACTCTACTTTTCAGGCAGGAAGAAGAATTCACCTCAGCCTCAGACACCCACTGGGAACCAGTATAGGTCCTGAAAGAAAATTTTGGGCTTGCCTTCATCTCACAAAAAAAGAGTTGAAAAATGGAGCTCAGGTGCTCAGCAATTCACAGACGGGCAGAGTAATAAAGGACAACTATCCTCCAAAAATCTGTTGAGGGTAGGCAACGAGGCAGACTTGAAAGCGAGGCAGAATAGCAGGAAACAGTTTTCAAGAGGTACGAGGAATCACATTTAAAGCACAGAAAGAGGGGCCCAAATTCGACAAAGATGTACTTGGCCAAAAAGGGCGTATGTGTTTTCTCCTGAATATATTCAGGAGAAAACAAATACGCCCTTCTTGGCCAAGCAAGCAAGCAGGCAATGGAAATCTACACTACAAAGATGTATCACTTCCCACAGGTCAAAAGGGACATCCAAAATATGTGTGAAAAGCAGAATGGCAAGAAAGGCCCTGGAAAACAGGGAGCCTTGTTATTCTGATGGGCGGGATGTATATTGCCAACTGCCTTTCTGGAGGAGTGCATTGTGTTCCCTTAAAGAAGTAACAACAGAGCTACAGAGCCAAGGGCACTTCCAGTCTAGGGAATATACCTTGGGAAAACTGAAAATCAATAAGACAGAGCCACCCCCATATTTAGGGCTGCACTGCTTACAAGAACCTCAACTTGGGTACACCTTAAATATCCCAGGAAATATAAAAATGGTTCAAAAATTGTTGTACTTATGTACGATGGAATATCCTTCAGCCATGAAATCAATGTCATAAGACCAGTAGCAGCAAAGTGAGTGGATTCAGGTACGATGATTATAAGTGAAATAAGTCACACAGAAAAAGAAACTTATCATAAGATATCACTTATGGAGATCCTGTAAACATGGCTACACTTGAACTGAGTTAGGAAAGAGAACAGAGTCTCACATTTAGAAAACACTCTTATGCCTGCTTAAGGGGGATGGAGAGGTGGGGTGATGCATAAAACCAGAGTTTGATATAAGCACAGGTACCGCTCCAAAAACCAACTATGGAATAGACAAGACCTACACCTTGCTCAGTGATAGGAACTCAGAACCCCATATTTCCTCCAGAGGAATATATCTGACTAGGACGAAACTTAAAACGTATGTATTGATATGTCTCTGTAAGGGAATCAAGTGTGTCCAGACTGACATTAACATGGCAGCGAAAATCAGCTCAAACCCACTATAAAGAATTTTAAAAACAAAACAAAAAAAACAGGGAAATTCTTTACAATTCCTAAAGGGTCTCTGATGAAAACTGGAATGACACTGTCTAAAATGACAGCTGGATGTGGCATAAGGCTGGACACTTGGGACTGAGAATATTGGTAGGATTGGGTGAGCAAATGCAGATGCTTTAAAGCAATAAAGCATGGAACCCATTCCATGGGTCTCAACTCTCCACGTTGTAGGGAATATTACTACAGCTATAACATGTACGGAAACCCTAGAGAATGGACACACTGAGAATACAAAGGGTTTCTAAAACTCAAAGAATAGTCCCTCTTCTGGAGGTCTGGTTTGATATTCCAACTGCTTTACTGTCAATCTGCCAAGGTGGAGAGACAGCCCCTTTAACCTCCTGGTTCACACAGGTTGCCAATTTGGCCGAGGATGAAAGGAAAGAGGGAGAACCAATGAGAGAGTAGCTGTTAGGCATTTGCACGGGCACAGGTCACTCTAATTTCCCGGCAGGAAGAAGAGTTAACCAAAGTCTCAGCCACCCATTGAGAAACAGTATCGGTCCTGAACCAAAATTTTGGACTTGCGTTCAGCTCACAAAAAACGAGTTGAAAAATGGAGCTCAGGGGCACAGCAATTGACAAACAGTCACAGTACTAATGGACAACTATCGTCCAAAAATCTATTGAGGGAAGGCAACGATGCAGACCTGAATGCGAGGCAGAATAGCAGGAAACAGATTTCAAGAAGTACGTTGGAATCACCTTTAAAGCACAAGTAGAGGGGCCCAACTTCGACAATGATGCACTTGGTCAAAAAGGGCGTATGCATTTTCTCTTGAATATATTCAGGAGAAAACTCATACGCCCTTTTTGGCCAAGCAAGCAAGCAGGAAATGGAAATCTGCACTACAAAGGCGTATCACTTCAAACCGGTCAAAAGGGACATGCAAAAAATGTGTAAAAAGCAGAATGGCAAGAGAGGCCCTGGAGAACAGGGAGGTTTGTTATTCTGATGGGCGGGATGTAAATTGCCAACTGCCTCTCTGGAGGAGTGCATTGTGTTCCCTAAAGCAAGTAAACAACAGACCTACAGAGCCAAGGGCACTTCCAGTCTAGGGAAAATACATTGGGAAAACTGAAAATCAATAAGACACAACAACCACAAAATTTCTGGCTTCACTGCTTATAAGAACCTCAACTTGGGTACACCTTAAATATCCCAGGAAAGACAAAAGTGCTTCAAGAAATTGTGGTACTTACGTATGATGGAATATCCCTCAGCCATGAAATCAATGTGATAAGGGCAGTAGCTTCAAAATGAGTGGATTCAGGTACGATGATTCTAAGTGAAATAAGTCAAACAGAAAAAGAAACTTAGCATAAGATATCACTTATGAAGATCCTGTAAACATGGCTACCCATGAACTGTGTTAGGAAAGAGAACAGAGTCTAACCTTTAGGAAACACTCTTTTGCCTGCTTAAGGGGGAAGGAGAGGTGGGGTTATGCATAAAACCACAGTTTGATATAAGGACAGGTACCGTTCAAAAAACCATCTATGGATCAGAGAAGACCTACACCTTCCTCAGTGAAAGGGACTCAAAACCCCATATTTCCCACAGAGGAATATATCTGACTACTAAGAATCTTAAAACCTATGTCTTGAAATGTCTCTGTAAGGGAATCAAGTGTGTCTAGACTGACATAAACATGGCAGAGAGAATCAGCTCAAACCCACTATAAACAGTAATTTCAAAACAAACAAAAAAACAGGGAAATCTCTTACAATTCCTTCCGGGTTTCGATGAAACCTGGAATGACCCTATCTAGAACGACAGCTGGATGTGGCATAAGGCTGTACACTTGGGACTGAGAGGATTGGTGAGATTGGGTGAGCAAATGCAGACCCTTTAAAGCAAGAATGTGTGGCACCCATTCCATGGGTCCCAACTCTCCAGGTTGAAGGCAATATTACTACAGCTATAACATGTACGGGAAACCTAGAGCACGGACACACTGTGAATACGAAAGGTTTCTAAAACTCAAGTAATAGTCCCTCTCCTGGTGCTCCGTTTTGACTCTCCAACTGCTTTACTATTAATCTGCCAACTTGGAGAGACAGGCCCTTTAAACTCCTGGTTCTCACAGGTTGCCAATTTGGCAGACTCTGAAAGGGAATAGGGAGAACCAATGAGATACTAGCTGTTAGGCATTTGGACGGGACCATGTCACTCTAATTGCCTGGCAGGAAGAAGAATTAACCAAAGTCTCAGCCACCTGCCGGGAACCAGTATAGGTCCCGAACCAAAATTTTAGACTTGCGTTCAGCTCACAAAAATGAGTTGAAAAATGGAGCTCAGGGGCACTGCAATTCACAAACTGGCAGAGTAATAAAGGACAACTATCATCGAAAAATCTGTTGAGGGAAGGCATCGAGGCTGACTTGAAAGAGAGGCAGAATAGCAGGAAACAGATTTCAAGAGGTACGTTGGAATCACCTTTAAAGCACATGAAGAGGGGCACAACGTCGACAATGATGCACTTGGCCAAAAAGTGCGTATGCACTTTCTCCTGAATATATTCAGGAGAAAACACATAGGCCCTTTTTTTGCCAAGCAAGCAAGCGGGCATTGCAAATCTGCACTACACAGAAGTATCAATTCCCACCGATCAAAAGGGATATCCGCAAAATGTGTAAAAACCAGAAATGCAGGAGAGGCCAGGGAGAACAGGGAGCCTAGTCACACTGATGGGTAGGGTATAAATATCCAAGAGCCACTCTGAACAAGTGTATGCTGTTTCCTAAAACATCTAAAATGCAAAGCCCCCGAGAAAAGGGGACTTCAACTCACGGGCATATAACTTGGGAAGACTAAATATCGACAAGACACAGGCACCCCAAAGCTTAGGGCTGCTCTGCATATAAGAACCTCAACTTCGGTACACCTAAATTATCCCAGGAGAAAGAGAAATGCATAAAGACCTTGTCGTAATTTTGTACAACGGAATTTCACTCAGACGTGAAATCAATGTCATAAGGCCAGTAAGAGCATAATGAGTGGATTTAGGTATGATGATTCTAAGTGAAATTAGTCCCACAGAAAAAAAGAATCTTATCATAAGTTATCACTTAGAGAGGGAATGTCAACATCACAACACATGAACTGAATTAAGAAAGAGAAGAGAGTCTCACATTTAGAAAACTCTCTTATGCCTGCTTAAAGGGAAAGGAGAAGTGGGGTGATGCATAAAACCAGAGTTTGATATTAGCACAGGTAACATTCCATAAACCAAATACAGAAGAGACAAGACCTACACCTTCCTCAGTGAACGGGACTCAAAACCCATATTCCCCGCAGAGGAATATATCTGACTAGTAAGTATCTTAAAACCTATGTATTGATATGTCTCCGTAAGGGAATCAAGTGTGTCTAGACCGGCGTAAACACGTCAGTGAAAATCAGCTCAACCCCATTATAAAAACGAATTTCAAAAACCAAACAAAAGAACAGAGAAATTCTTACACAATTCCTTCAGGGGTTCTGATGAAACCTGGAATGACCCTATCTGCAAAGACAACTGAATGAGACATAAGGCTGGACACTTGGGACTGAGAGGACTGGTGAGATTGGGATAGAAAATGCAGAACCTTTAAAGTAGTAATGCATGACACCATTCCATGATTCCCAAATCTCCATGTAGAAGGGAATATCACTACAGTTATAACATGCATGGGAAACCTAGAGAATGGACACACTGTGATGGTGAAAGGTTTCTAAAAGTCTTCTAATTTTTCCTCTCCTTGTGCTCCAGGTTGGCATTCCAACTGCCTTACTATCAATCTCCCAACTTAGGAGAGTTAGCCCCTATAACCTCCTGGTTCACACAGTTTGCTAATTGTGCAGAGGATGAAAGGGAAGAGGGAAAACCAATTAGAGAGTAGATGTAGCCATTTGGACGGGCACATGTCACTCTAAATTCCCGTCAGGAAGAAGAATTAACCAAAGCCTCAGCCACTCGTAGGGAACAGTATAGCCACCCCTGGAACCAGTATAGGTCCTGAATCAAAATTGTGGATTTGCAGTCAGCTCCCAAAAATGGGATTTGAATATTGGAGCTCAGGGACACAGCAATTCACAAACCTGCAGAGTTATAAAGGACTACTCTCTTCCAAAAATCTGTTGAGAGAAGGCAATGAAGCGGACTTTAAAATGAGGCAGAATTGCACAAAACATATGGCATGAGGTAAATTGGAATCGCTTTTAAAGCACAGGAAAAGCATCACAATTTCGACAGTGATGCACTTGGCAAAAAACGGTGTATGGCTTTTCACCTGAATATATTCAGTAAAAAATGCATACACCCTTTATTGCCAATCAAGCAAGCGTGCAATGCAAATCCACACTACAAAGAATTGTCACGACCCAGCGGTCAAAAGGGACATCCGAAAATCTGTAAAAAACAGAAAGGCAAGAGAGACATGACAAGGACATGAAGCAATGTGATCCCAAGGGTCATGGAGGACTGTGATGACAAGCTCATGGAGCATTGTGATGACAAGATTATGTAGCATTTTGCTGAGAAAGGCATGGAACATTGTGATGACAATGTTCATGGGACACTGTGATGACAAGCGTCACGGAGCATTGTGATTAAAGGGGTCATGGAGCAGTGGGATGACAAGGGAATGGAACATTTTGATGACAAGAGTCCCGGATCATTGTGTTGTCAGGGTTCATGGAGCGTTGTGATGACAGTGGTCATGGAGCATTGTGATGAGAAGGTCATGGAGCATTGGGCTGAAAATGTTCATGGAGTATTGTGATGACAGTTGTCATGGAGCATTGTGATGACAAGGTAATAGAGCAGTGTGATGAGAAGACCATGGAGCCTTGTGATGACAAGTCTCATGGAGCATTCTGATGAAAAGGGGCATAGAGCATTGTGATTACAGGGGTCGTGGAGCATTGTGATGACAAGGGCATGGAGCATGGCATGAGAAGACCAGGGAGCGTTCTGATGACATGCATCACGGAGATTTGTGATGACAAGGGCATGGAGCATTGTGATTACAGGGAGCTTGGAGCCCTGTGAGGAAAAGGGCATGGAACATTGTGAAGAAAAAGGCATGGAGCCTTGTCATGACAGGGTTCATGGAGGATACTGACGACAAGTGTCAGGGAGCATTGTCATGACAAGGGTATTGAGCACTGTGATGACAAAGTTCAAGGAGCATTGTGATGAGAAGACAATGGATAATTGTGAAGACTAGCGTCATGGGGCGTTGTGATGATAAGTGTTATGGAACATTTTGATCACAAGGATTTGGAGCATTGTGATGACAGAGGTCATGGAGCATTTTGATTTCATTGTGATGACAATAGCATGAAGCATTATGATGATGGGCATGGTGCATTGTGATGACAGGGTTCATGGTGCATTGAGATGAAAAGGGGCATGGAGCATTGTGATTACAAGGGTCTTCGAGCATTGTGATGACAAGGGCATGGAGCATCGTGAATGAGAAGGCCATGGAGCATTCTGATGACATGTGTCATGAAGCTTTGTGATGACAAGTGCATGGGACATTGTGATTACAGGGGTCTTGGAGCATTGTGATGATAAGTCTCATGGAACCTTGTGATGACAAGGCTGTGGAATATTGTGATGGCAAGTGTCATGGAGCATTGTTATGACAGGGGTAAAGGAGCATTTTGATGACAAGGGCATGGAGCATTGGTCTGAAATATTTCATGGATTATTGTGATGAGAGGGGGCAAGGAGCATTGTGATGACAAGGGCACAGAACACAGTGATACACGGGTCGTGGAGGATTGTAATGACAAGCGCATGGAGCATTGTGAGAAGAATGGCATAGAGCATAGTGATGAAAAGCATCATGGATCCTGTAATGACAAGGGCATGTAACAATGTGATGAGAGGGTTCATGGAGCATTATGATGACAAGGGCATGGAGCATTGTGATGCCAAGGGTCATGGAGCTTTGTGATGACAATGGTCAGGGAGCATTTTGATGACAAGGCTGTGGTGCATTCTGTTGTGAAGGGCAGGGAGCATTGTGATGACAGGGTCATGGAGCAATTTGATGAAAAATGTCATGGAAATTTTGATGACAGGGGTTATGGAACATTGTGATATCAGGGGTCATGGAACATTTCCATGACAGGGGTTATGGACCACTGGGATGAAAGGGGAGTGGGTGTATTGTGATGACTAGTGAGGGAATATTTTTATATCAGTGGTGAGAGAGCATATTGATAAGAAGTTCATGGAGCATTGTGATGATAAGGTTTATGGAGCATTTTGATGATAATATTGTGGAGCATTGTGATGTCAAGCACATGGCGCATTGTGATGACATGGGTCAGGGAGCACTGCGCTGACAATCACATGGAACATTGTGATGACAAGGGTCATGGCACATTGAGTTGACAAAGGGACGGAGCATTGTGATATCAAGTGTCACGGAGCATTGTGATGAAATGTCCATGGAGCATTGTGGTGACAAATTTCACAGAGCCTTGTGATGATGAGGGCATGGATCATTGTGATGACACAGGTCATGAAGCCTTGTGATGACTGGAGTCATGTAGCATTGTAATGACAGGGTTCATAGAGCATTGTGATGAAAGGGCATTGAGTATTGGTCTAATAAGTTTCATGGATTATTGCGATGACAGTTGGAATGGCGCATTGTGATGGCAATGGCATGGAGCATTGTGATCACCAGGTCATGCAGTATTGTGAAGACAGGTGTCAGGGAGCATTGTGATGACACATGTAATGGCCCATTGTGATGACAATGGCATGGAGCATTGTGATGCCAAGTGTCATGGAGTATTCTGATGACAAATGTAATGGAGCATTGTGATGACACGGCTTGGAGCATTGTGATGACAAGGGTCAGGGAGCATTGGGCTGACAAGTGCATGGAGAATTGTGATGACAAGGGTCATGGAGCATTCTGATGACAAGCTTGTGGTGTATTTTGATGACAATGGCATGGAGAATTGTGATGAAAATGGCATGGGGCATTGTGAGGAAAAAGGCATGGAGCCATTTCGTGACAGGGTTCAAGGAGCATTCTGACGACAAGTGTCAGGGAGCATTGTGATGACAAGTGTATTGAGAATTGTGATGACAAAGGTCATGGGGCATTGTGATGAAAAGGGCATGGAGTATTGTGATGACAGGCATCATGGAGCGATGTGATGACAAGTGTTATGGAACATTGTGATCACAAGTGTTTGGAGCATTGTGGTGACAGAGGTCATGGATCATTTTGATTTCAAGGAGCATGGAGCATTGTGATGACAAGGGCATGAAACAATGTGATCCCAAGGTTCATGGAGGATTGTGATGACAATGGTAATGGAGTATTGTGATGACAAGTGCATAGAGCATTGTAATGACAATGTCATATAGCATTTTGCTGACAAAGGCATGGAGCATTGTGATGACAGGTGTCATGGAGCACTGAGATGACAAGCGTCATGGAGCATTGTGAATACAGGGGTCATGGAGCATTGTGATGACAAGGGTCATGGAGCATTGGGATGAAAGTGTTCATGGAGTATTGTGATGACAAGGGACATGGAGCGTTGTGATGACAGGGGTCATAGAGCATTGTAATGACATGGGTCATGGAGCATTGTGATGAGAAAGTCATGGAGCATTGGGCTGAAAATGTTAATGGAGTATTGTGATGACAGGTGTCATGGAGCATTGTGATGACAACGTACTGGAGCATTGTTATGAGAAGACCATGGAGCCTTGTGATGATATGTCTCATGGAACATTCTGATGAAAAGGGGCATGGAGCATTGTGATTACAGGGTTTGTGGAGCACTGTGATGACAAGGGCATGGAGCATTGGGATGAGAAGGCCATGAAACCTTGTCATCACAGGGTTTAAGGAGCATACTGACGACAAGAGTCAGGGAGCATTGTGATGACAAGGGTATTGAGCAATGTGGTAACAAATGTCATGGAGCATTGCGATGAGAAGACCATGGATAGTTGTGATGACGAGCGTCATGGGGCGTTGTGATGATAAGTGTTATGGAACATTTTGATCACAAGGATTTGGAGAATTGTGATGAGAGAGGTCATGGAGCATTATGATTTCATTGTGATGACAATAGCATGAAGCATTATGATGGTGGGCATGGTGCACTGTGATGACAGTGTTCATGGAGCATTGAGATGAAAAGTGGCATGGAGCATTGTGATTACAGTGGTCTTGGAGCATTGAGATGACAGGTGTAATGGAGCATTGTGATGGCAAGTGCATGGAGCACTGTGATGAGAATGCAATGGAGCATTCTGATGAAATGGGTCATGGAGCTTTGTGACGACATGGGAATGGAGCAATGTGATGAGAGCGATCATGGAGCATTGTGATGACAATGACATGGAGCTCTGTAATGCCAAGGGCCATGGATCTTTGTGATGAGAAAGTCATGGAGCATTTTGATTACAAGGAATGTGTGCATTGTGAAGCGAAGGGCAGGAAGCATTGTGATGAGAGGGTCATGGAGAAATTTGATGAAAAGGGTCATGGAACGTTTTGATGACAGGGGTTATGGAACATTGTGATGTTAGGGGTCATGGAACATTTTCATGACAGGTGTTATGGACCACTGTGATGACAGGGGAGTGAGTGTATTGTGATGACTAGTGAGGGGACATTTTGATATCAGTGGTGAGAGAGCACTTTGATAAGACGTGCAAGGAGGGCTTCCGTGTAAGATGGCGCAAGAGTAAGACGCGGAGATAAGCTTCCTCCCCACGGATACACCAGAAATACAGCTACACGTGGAACAACTCCTACAGAACACCTACTGAACGCTGGCAGAAGACCCCAGACCTCCCAAAAGGCAGGAAACCCCCCACATACCTGGGTAGGGCAAAGCGGAGAGATCCCCACCCAGAGGATCGGTGCCGAGCAGCACTCACCAGCCCGAGAGGCTTGTCTGCTCGCCTGCCGGGGTGCACCGCGCTGGAAGCTGAGGCTCTGGCTTCGGTCAGAGTGCAGGGAGAGGACTGGGGCTGGCGGTGAGAACTCAGAATGAAGGGGGCTAATGTGCCACAGCTAGCCGGGAGGGAGTCCGGGAAAACTCTGGAGCTGCCGAAGAGGCAAGAGACTTTTTCTTCCCTCTTGGTTTCCTGGTGCGCGAGGAGAGGGGATTAAGAGCGCTGCTTAAAGGGGCTCCACAGACGGGCGCGAGTCGCGACTGAAAGCGCGGAGCCCAGTGACGGGCGTGGGAAGCTGGGGCTTCTGCTGCCGCCGCCAAGAAGCCTGAGTGCGAGCGCAGGTCACTGCCCACACCGCCCTTCCGGGAGCCTGTGAAGCCCGCCACTGCCGGGGTCCCGGGATCCAGGGGCGGCTTCCCTGGGAGAACGCACGGCGCGCCTCGGGCTGGTACAACGTCACGCCGACCTCTGCCGCTGCAGGCTCGCCCCGCACTCCGTGCCCCTCCCTCCCGCCCGGCCTGAGTGAGCCAGAGTCCCCGAAGAGGCTGCTCCTTTAACCCTGTCCTGTCTGAGCGAAGAACAGACGCCCTCCGGCGACCTACACGCAGAGGCGGGGCCAAATCCAAAGCTGAGACCCAGGAGCTGTTAAAACAAAGAAGAGAAAGGGAAACCTCTCCCAGCAGCCTCAGAAGAGGCGGATTAAAGATCCATAATCAACTTGATGTACCCTGCATCTGTGGAATACATGAATAGACAACAAATCATCCCAAATTGAGGAGCCAGGAGTCAGTGCTGTGCCTCTGAGGTGGGAGAGCCAACTTCAGGACACTGGTCCACAAGAGACCTCCCAGCTCCACATAATATCAAACGGCGAAAATCTTCCAGAGATCTCCATCTCAACACCAGCACCCAGCTTCACTCAACGACCAGCAAGCTACAGTGCTGGACACCCTAAGCCAAACAACTAGCAAGACAGGAACACAACGCCACCCATTAGCAGAGAGGTGGCCTAAAATCATAAAAAGTCCGCAGACACCCCAAAACACACCACCAGTCGTGGACCTGCCCACCAGAAAGACAAGATCCAGCCTCATCCACCAGAACACAGGCACTAGTCCCCTCCACCAGGAAGCCTACACAACCCACTAAACCAACCTTAGCCACTGGGGACAGACACCAAAAACAACGGGAACTACGAACCTGCAGCCTGCAAAAAGGAGACCCCAAACACAGTAACATAAGCAAAATGAGAAGACAGAAAAACACACAGCAGGAGAAGGAGCAAGATAAAAACCCACCAGACCTAACAAATGAAGAGGTAATAGGCAGTCTACCTGAAAAAGAATTCAGAATAATGATGGTAAAGATGATCCAAGATTCTATTTCCCAGATCCAAAATCTTGGAAATAGAATAGACAAAATGCAAGAAACAGTTAACAAGGACCTAGAAGAACTAAAGATGAATCAAGCATCAATTAAAAACACAATACATGAAATAAAAAATACTCTAGATGGGATCAATAGCAGAATAACTGAGGCAGAAGAACGGATAAGTGAGGTGGAAGATAAAATAGTGGAAATAACTGCTGCAGAGCAAAATAAAGAAAAAAGAATGAAAAGAACAGAGGACAGTCTCAGAGACCTCTGGGGCAACATTAAACGCACCAACATTCGAATTATAGGGGTTCCAGAAGAAGAAGAGAAAAAGAAAGGGACTGAGAAAATATTTGAAGAGATTATAGTTGAAAACTTCCCTAATATGGGAAAGGGAATAGTTAATCAAGTCCAGGAGGCACAGAGAGTCCCATACAGAATAAATCCAAGGAGAAATACGCCAAGACACATATTAATCAAACTGTCAAAAAGTAAACACAAAGAAATCATATGAAAAGCAGGAAGGCAAAAACAACAAATAACACACAAGTGAATCCCCATCAGGATAACAGCTGATCTCTCAGCAGAAACTCTACAGGCCAGAAGGGAGTGGCAGGACATAATTAAAGTGATGAAGAAGAAAAACCTGCAACCAAGATTACTCTACCCAGCAAGGATCTCATTCAGATTTGATGGAGAAATTAAAACGTTTACAGACAAGCAAAAGCTGAGAGAGTTCAGCACCACCAAACCAGCTTTACAACAAATGCTAAAGGAACTTCTCTAGGCAAGAAACACAACAGAAGTAAAAGACCTACAATAACGAACCCAAAAAAATTAAGAAATGGGAACAGGAACATACATATAGATAATTACCTTAAATGTAAATGGACTAAATGCTCCCACCAAAAGATACAGATTGGCTGAATGGATACAAAAACAAGACCCATATATATGCTGTCTACAAGAGACCCACTTCAGACCTAGAGACACATACAGACTGAAAGTAAGGGGATGGAAAAAGATATTCCATTTAAATGGAAACCAAAAGAAAGCTGGAGTAGCAATTCTCATATCAGACAAAATACACTTTAAAATAAAGACTACTAGAAGAGACAAAGAAGGACACTACCTAATGATCAAGGGATCGATCCAAGAAGAAGATATAACAATTATAAATATTTATGCACCAAACATAGGAGCACCTCAATACATAAGGCAAATACTAACAGCCATAAAAGGAGAAATCGACAGTAACACAATCATAGTAGGGGACTTTAACACCCCACTTTCACCAATGGACAGATCATCCAAAATGAAAATAAATAAGGAAACACAAGCTTTAAATGATACATTAAACAAGATGACTTAATTGATATTTATAGGACATTCCATCCAAAAACAACAGAATACACATTTTTCTCAAGTGCTCATGGAACATTCTCCAGGATAGATCATACCTTGGGTCACAAAACAAGCCTTGGTAAATTTAAGAAAATTGAAATTGTATCAAGTATCTTTTCCGACCACAATGCTATGAGACTACATATCAATTACAGGAAAAGAGCTGTAAAAAATACAAACACATGGAGGCTAAACAATACACTACTTAATAACGAAGTGATCACTGAAGAAATCAAAGAGGAAATTAAAAAATACCTAGAAACAAATGACAATGGAGACACGACGACCCAAAACCTATGGGATGCAGCAAAAGCAGTTCTAAGAGGGAAGTTTATAGCAATACAATCCCACCTTAAGAAACAGGAAACATCTCGAATAAACAACCTAACCTTGCACCTAAAGCAATTAGAGAAAGAAGAACAAAAACATCCCAAATTTAGCAGAAGGAAAGAAATCATAAAAATCAGATCAGAAATAAAGAAAAAGAAATGAAGGAAACGATAGCAAAGATCAATAAAACTAAAAGCTGGTTCTTTGAGAAGCTAAACAAAATTGATAAACCATTAGCCAGACTCATCAAGAAAAAAAGGGAGAAGACTCAAATCAATAGAATTAGAAATGAAAAAGGAGAAGTAACAACTGACACTGCAGAAATACAAAAGATCATGAGAGATTACTATAAGCAACTCTATGCCAATAAAATGGACAACCTGGAAGAAATGGACCAATTCTTAGAAATGCACAACCTGCCAAGACTGAATCAGGAAGAAACAGAAAATATGAACAGACCAATCACAAGCACTGAAATTGAAACTGTGATAAAAAATCTTCCAACAAACAAAAGCCCAGGACCAGATGGCTTCACAGGCGAATTCTATCAAGCATTTAGAGAGGAGCTAACACCTCTCCTTCTGAAACTCTTCCAAAATATATCAGAGGGAGGAACACTCCCAAACTCATTCTACGAGGCCACCATCACCTTTATACCAAAACCAGGCAAGGATGTCACAAAGAAAGAAAACTACAGGCCAATATCACTGATGAACATAGATGCAAAAATCCTCAACAAAATACTAGCAAACAGAATCCAACAGCACATTAAAAGGATCATACACCATGATCAAGTGGGGTTTATTCCAGGAATGCAAGGATTCTTCAATATACGCAAATCAATCAACGTGATACACCATATTAACAAATTGTAGGAGAAAAACCATATGATCATCTCAATAGATGCAGAGAAAGCTTTCGACAAAATTCAACACCCATTTATGATAAAAACCCTGCAGAAAGTAGGCCTAGAGGGAACTTTCCTCAACATAATAAAGGCCATATATGACAAACCCACAGCCAGCATCGTCCTCAATGGTGAAAAACTGAAATCATTTCCACTAAGATCAGGAAGAAGACAAGGTTGCCCACTCTCACCACTCTTATTCAACCTAGTTTTGGAAGTTTTAGCCACAGCAATCAGAGAAGAAAAGGAAATAAAAGGAATCCAAATCGGAAAAGAAGAAGTAAAGCTGTCACTCTTTGCAGATGACATGATACTATACATAGAGAATCCTAAAGATGCTACCAGAAAACTACTAGAGCTAATCAATGAATTTGGTAAAGTTGCAGGATACAAAATTAATGCACAGAAATCTCTGGCATTCCTATATACTAATGATGAAAAATCTGAAAGTGAAATCAAGAAACACTCCCATTTACCATTGCAACAAAAAGAATAAAATATCTAGGAATAAACCTCCCTAAGGAGACAAAAGACCTGTATGCAGAAAATTATAAGACCCTGATGAAAGAAATTAAAGATGATACAAATAGATGGAGAGATGTACCATGTTCTTGGATTGGAAGAATCAACATTGTGAAAATGACTCTACTACCCAAAGCAATCTACAGATTCAATGCAAACCCTATCAAACTACCACTGGCATTTTTCACAGAACTAGAACAAAAAATTTCACAATATGTATGGAAACACAAAAGACCCCGAATAGCCAAAGCAATCTTGAGAACGAATAACGGAGCTGGAGGAATCAGGCTCCCTGACTTCAGACTATACTACAAAGCTACAGTAATCAAGACAGTATGGTACTGGCACAAAAACAGAAAGATAGATCAATGGAACAGGATAGAAAGCCCAGAGTTAAACCCACGGACATATGGTCACCTTATCTTTGATAAAGGATGCAGGAATGTACAGTGGAGAAAGGACAGTCTCTTCAATAAGTGGTGCTGGGAAAACTGGATAGGGACATGTAAAAGTATGAGATTAGATCACTCCCTAACACCATACACAAAAATAAGCTCAAAATGGATTAAAGACCTAAATGTAAGGCCAGACACTATCAAACTCTTAGAGGAAAACATAGGCAGAACACTCTAAGACATAAATCACAGCAAGATCCTTTTTGACCCACCTCCTAGAGAAATGGAAATAAAGACAAAAATAAACACATGGGACATAATGAGACTTAAAAGCTTTTGCACTGCAAAGGAAACAGTAAACAAGAGCAAAAGACAACCCTCAGAATGGGAGAAAATATTTGCAAATGAAGCAACTGACAAAGGGTTAATCTCCAAAATTTATAAGCAGCTCATGCAGCTCAATAACAAAAAAACAAACAACCCAATCCAAAAATAGGCAGAAGACCTAAATAGATATTTCTCCACAGAAGATATACAGACTGCCAACAAACACATGAAAGGATGCTCAACATCTTTACTCATTAGAGAAATTCAAATCAAAACTACAATGAGATATCATCTCACACCAGTCAGAATGGCCATCATTAAAAAATCTAGAAACAATAAATGCTGGAGAGGGTGTGGAAAAAGGGAACACTGTTGCACTGCTGGTGGGAATGTGAATTGGTACAGCCACTATGGAGAACGGTATGGAGGTTCCTTAAAAAACTACAAATAGAACTACCATATGACCCAGCAATACCACTACTGGGCATATACCCTGAGAAAACCATAATTCAAAAAGAGACATGTAGCAAAATGTTCATAGCAGCCCTATTTACAATAGCCCGGAGATGGAAACAACCTAAGTGTCCATCATCGGATGAATGGATAAAGAAGATGTGGCAGATATATACAATGTAATATTACTCAGCCATATTAAGAAATGAAATTGAGCTATTTGTAATGAGGTGGATAAACCTAGAGTCTGTCATACAGATAGAAGTAAGTAAGAAAGAGAAAGACAAGTACTGTATGCTAACACATATATATGGAATTTAAGAAAAAAATGTCATGAAGAACATAGGGGTAAGACAGGAATAAAGACACAGACCTACTAGAGAATGGACTTGAGGATATGGGGAGGGGGAAGGGTAAGCTGTGACAAAGTGAAAGAGGGGCATGGACATATATACACTACGAAACGTAAGGTAGATAGCTAGTGGGAAGCAGCCGCATAGCACAGGGAGATCAGCTCGGTGCTTTGTGACCGCCTGGAGGGGTGGGATAGGGAGGGTGGGAGGGAGACGCAAAAGGGAGGGGATATGGAAACATATGTATAACTGTTTAAATTTGTTATAAAGCAAAAAATTTAAAAATAAATAAATAAATAAATAAAAACTTTAATCAAAATAACAAAAAAAAAGAAAAAAAAAAGATGTGCAAGGAGCATTGTGATGACAAGGTTTCTGGAGCATTGTGATGACATGGGTCATGGAGCACTGCGCTGAGAAGCGCATGGAACATTGTGATGACAAGGGTCATGGAGCATTGAGTTGACAAAGGGACGGAGCATTGTGATAACAAGTGTTACGGAGCATTGTGATGAAAAGTTCATGGAGCATTGTGGTGAAAAATTCACAGAGCCCTGTGATGATGAGGGCATGGATCATTGTGATGACAGAGGTCATGAAGCCTTGTGATGACTGGAGTCACGGAGCATTGCGAGAACTGGGGTCATGGAGAATTGTGATGACAAGGGCATGGAGCATTGGTCTGACAAGTTTCATGGATAATTGTGTTGACAGTGGGCATGGCACATTGTGATGACAAGGTCAGGTAAGTATTGTGAAGACAGGTGTCAAGGAGCATTGTGATGACATATTTCATGTTCCATTGTGATGACAATGGCATGGAGCATTGTGATGTCAAGTGTTTCGGAGGATTGTGATGACAAAGGTAATGGAGCATTGTGATGACAAGGGATGGAGCATTCTGATGAAAAGGATCATGGAGCATTGTGATGACAACGGCCATTGAGAATTTTGATGAAAATGTCGTGAAGCATTG